>NW_022729727.1:35017-36900 GCF_011630105.1 Anneissia japonica | reverse complement strand
GGCTGTTGTTGTTATGGAGTTATGTTTTTATTGTTCTTTGGAGTTATTGTTAAAAAATAAAAGATTCCATGATTCCATTATTGTTGCACCACCCCCCACCCCCATCCTCCTTTCAGTTGCTCACCAAAAGCTTGTGAGGACAAATTGCCTCCACACCCCAAAATTGGAGGTTCACCATGGCCTCACTGTTGTAGGTTGGACCTTTAGTCCTCTCATTCGCCACTGTTCTATTCTCGAGCAGCTACTGTTTTTGGGCAGGTTGGCTTGTCTTGTTTTTAAAATCCAAGACCCAATTGGGATATTCAAATTTATCCTGGGCGTTTAAGTTGTATTTCTATGGTGCTGCTTTTCCCACTGGGATTATTTTTGTGTGGAATGTTGGTTGGAACATATTATGTTCCCCACCTTGCCATTTTTTAGCAGCTGCGGCGGCCGGTTTACCCATGGGAGCCGGCCCCACTAGCAATCCTGCTTCAGGACTTTCATCGTCCCCTATTGGCATCCTTTTCCGAAAATATGGGATTCACCACAACCCCATTTGTTTATCGGTTCTTGGTGTTTTCTCTTTCACCAACACACACACAAAAAAGAAAAAAAAAAAACAACTGTGATGGGGAAGCCAGGAGAATCCAGGAGAAGGAATTCTAAAAAAATTAAAGTGGGACAAGTGATGTGCCGCTGCCCCGGTGATTGGTTGTGAATGACGTCATCTATACGTTGCAGCCAATCACCGGGGGAAATCCACGCACCCGTGGAAGACCCTATGGGGAACCCCGCACAGAGTGCGGAGGAGAAGAAAGGAGAACTGGAGATACTGACGATAAACCGAGACATACCTATACTACCTACCACTGTTAGCGAGTGAATTGCACCTGCGAGTGAATGGTAAGTATGTCCACTTTTTCCTATATAGTATCCCGAGTAGTATAAGAATCTATAGAGACCTAGCAAATCTCTATAATCATAGGAAGCCTAAGGTAAGATGCCTTTCTATGCAACCTACCTCATCTTGTGGGTCATACGTCTAATACGGTAAACTTCCCCTAAAGAGAACCGACACTTTTCTCTTTACTCTTTATGTATGGACAGCTACTGTGAGTATTACTATTAGCCTTGACCAATTATTTTTCAGCAACCAGCCGCAACAGCAAGGAAAGCAAGCCTAGGCTAGGGCCTAGTCCGGCGCTAACTTACTTAGGCATAGGCCTAGGGCCTAGTTACTAACTAGGCCCAGGCCAGGGACCTAGCAAGGAAGATAGGCTAGGCTAGCCTAGGCCTAGGCTAGGAAAATTTAAAATGATTTTTTTAAAATTTCACACTAACCTAGCCTACGCCAGAAATGTTACCTTTTAAACGGAATCTCGTTGAATCCTGTAGAGAGCAGGCTGGTAGAGAGGCTCTTGAAATTAGGCAACAATTACGTCTAAATTTTGGAACGTATTTGGTTGCCCAATTCCTAAGTTTGGATGTTGCTATGAACAAAATGTCACTTTGACCTCTTAATTAACATAACAAGGAGCAAGGTCAAAAGCATGACACGAGAACTCAAATGCAAGGTAATTACGGCCTGCCACGATTAATAAGCTTTACATTTCGTTAAACAATCACGTTTTATGGATAGCAAGTACAGTAGAACCTCTATTAAGGGGACGACTTAATAGGGGTGTCCCCTAAATAGGGGTCCCCTATTCAGGGGACACTACCAAAAACGTGAAATTGTCCATAGGAGTTTTTGGCATGTTTTCATATAACGATGACATATAATTCTTTATAATTTTTTATTTTTATTGACATAATTATTTAAAGTAGAATTAGAACTAATTAATTTATAGCAATTGGGGGGGGGGGGGGGGGGGGGGGGCGTTTATTTTTTTTTTGTGGCT
>NW_022729727.1:23959-34527 GCF_011630105.1 Anneissia japonica | reverse complement strand
CACAAAAAAAAAAAAAAAAAAAAACAACTGTGATGGGGAAGCCAGGAGAATCCAGAAGGAATTCTAAAAAAATAAAAGTGGGACGAGTGATGTGCCGCTGCCCCGGTGATTTGTTGTGAATGACGTCATCTATACGTTGCAGCCAATCACTGGGGGAAATCGACGCACCCGTGGAAGACCCTATGGGGAACCCCGCACAGAGTGCAGAGGAGAAGAAAGGAGAACTGGAGATACTGACGATAAACCGAGACATACCTATACTAGTACTAGCCTACCTACCACTGTTAGCGAGTGAATTGCACCTGCGAGTGAATGGTAAGTATGTCCACTTTGTCCTATATAGTTGTAGTGCCGGCCAGCTGGCAGTCACCTGATCAATAGACTCTGGTGGTCACATGATCCCATGTGTAAGGGCGGTCATGACCTATGACGTTGCGCCCCGGGATGACGTCATCGTCCCAACGAGAGGCTGGAGGGTGAAGCGTCACTTTAGATTGAACGATAGCCTTGACAACATATACTGTACTACAATTATACAAACCGCATTCATTAAACTTTCACCTGGACCACAAGCCAGCAGTGATTTAGGTGAGTTATGCTATCATATAGGCCTATATCTTAAGTCATCTGTAGTAATAAGTATAACACGATTTACTATATAGTATCCCGAGTAGTATAAGAATCTATAGAGACCTAGCAAATCTCTATAATCATAGGAAGCCTAAGGTAAGATGCCTTTCTATGCAACCTACCTCATATTGTGGGTCATACGTCTAATACGGTAAACTTACCCTAAAGAGAACCGACACTTTTCTCTTTATTCTTTATGTATGGACAGCTACTGTGAGTATTATTATTAGCCTTGACCTTAGCCTTAGCCTTGACCAATTATTTTTCAGCAACCAGCCACAACAGCAAGGAAAGCAGGCCTAGGCTAGGGCCTAGTCCGGCGCTAACTTACGTAGGCATAGGCCTAGGGCCTAGTTACTAACTAGGCCCAGGCCAGGGACCTAGCAAGGAAGATAGGCTAGGCTAGCCTAGGCTAGGAAAATTTAAAATGATTTTTTTAAAATTTCACACTAACCTAGCCTAGGGGCCTAGCCTACGCCAGAAATGTTTTACCTTTTAAACGGAATCTCGTTGAATCCTGTAGAGAGCAGGCTGGTAGAGAGGCTCTTGAAATTAGGCAACAACTACGTCTAAATTTTGGAACGTATTTGGTTGCCCAATTCCTAAGTTTGGATGTTGCTATGAACAAAACGTCACTTTGACCTCTTAATTAACATAACAAGGAGCAAGGTCAAAAGCATGACACGAGAACTCAAATGCAAGATAATTACGACCTGCCACGATTAATAAGCTTTACATTTCGTTGAACAATCACGTTTTATGGATAGCAAGTACAGTAGAACCTCTATTAAGGGGACGACTTAATAGGGGTGTCCCCTAAATAGGGGTCCCCTATTCAGGGGACACTACCAAAAACGTGAAATTGTCCATAGGAGTTTTTGGCATGTTTTCATATAACGATGACATATAATTCTTTATAATTTTTTATTTTTATTGACATAATTATTTAAAGTAGAATTAGAACTAATTAATTTATAGCAATTGGGGGGGGGGGGGGGGGGGGGGCGAGCGCGCATAATGATTGCATAGCGCCACCACTAGTCTAGTTTTGTTATGTGCCACTTAGTTTAAACCATAGAGATATAATAAGAATACTATAAAAGGAAAGGTTTCATTTGGTGACCATGAAACAGATGTTTTTAATATTGACGAAGGTGTAAAACAAGGTTGCCCACTATCTCCAATTCTATTCACCATATAGGTGTACATTAATGAGCTCAATAAAATTATTAAGGAAAGAGGTTTAGGTATAAATATTTTTGATGTAAAAATCGGCAGTTTATTCTGGGCAGACGATATTATTTTAATTGGAGATAGTGAGGAAGATTTAGAATTACTTTTGAATGCGGCAAATGATTTTGCTACAAAATGGAAAATGATTTTTAATTTTGATAAGTCCAATGTCATTGTAACTGGGCAACGCTTTAATATATATAGGAAATGGCCAATTGGTAATAATTTCATTAATGAAGCTAATAATTAAAAATATTTGGGAATGTTTACATCTAGAAAAATAAAAGAAATGGCTTCAAAATATTGAATCCATTTTAAATAAATTTGATCTACAAATGTTCTTTAACATTGACTATTGTACAAAATGGCTTAATGGCTTCAAAGAAAAAAATATTAAAAAAGATAACATATAGTATTAGTATTTATTTTTATCTCTATTACTATTTTTGTATACCCTTTTTTTATTTATATTTCAGCCAACTTATTATTGACTTATTTTGGAAAAAGTTCATATCCGAATATTTGCCAAGTTTGCAAATACGGCAGAAGTGGGTTGAGGAGGTCCGCAATCTAAAAGAAGGTGACAAGGTTTTGGTGGTTGATAACCAAGCCCAGAGAGGTGACTGGCCTGTAGGAGTGGTAGTCGAAGTCAGGATTGCTGACATTAAGAATAAAGATAAAGTCTATAAGCGTTCTGTAGTTAAATTAATTAAACTGGAGCAGTGGATGTAATATGTACTGTAGTGGGTTTATATTTGAGAATATCATGTTGTAGTACATCATTATTGTTATTATGATCAATTTGTTTAATATTGCATTAATGAGATATCCTCATTGTGGGGGAGTGTAAGATTTGATAGGAATCTTATGAAATAATTAATGATTGCATAGCCCCACCACTAGTCTAGTTTTTCTAGTTTTAGTTTTAGTAGTTAGTTTTTTTTATATTAAGTTAAAAAAAAAAGTTTAAAACGGAGACTGAGACAGAAAACTAATTTTTGTTTTTCATTCATATGCCTGGTATTTGGTTTTTTTTGAAGGTTTAACTTGGTATTTTTGTTGTATTTGTAGTAATTTGTGTAGTGCAGTTCCATTCAGGTTGAAAGGAACTTTACATGCCTTCCACGGTGTGCAGTTCAAAAGTTTGTGAATTTGTGTTCCACTTGTCGTCTACAAGCCAGAAAAGTCATCAAGGCACCATTAAAACCAATTGTGACAATAAGTTAAACGTTGTGTTAAACTAGATACTTTCTTTCATGTTTACGATAATAATGATGTGGAAGAAACTACCAATGATTTTGAATCTGGCTCTCATCATGACACTGTGATCATAACACTTGTGAAACAGAACCTGTCCCTGAATCTATCTGAGTATTGCTTCATCATGTAAGCAACCAGCTATTCGAAATATGATTGGTTCAGTCAATGAAGTATTTCTGTTCTTTGCTAATTCTCCAAAACGTCAGGCAATGTTTGAAACTGTATTAGGAAGAAGTCCAGATTATAATGGCAAAAAAAAGAAAATAAAGGATTTGTGTAAAAACGCGCTGGGTTGATCGCCACGACTGTTATGAGACTTTTTATATAAATATATATAAATACATATACAAACAAATATTCAAATAAATATACAAAAAATATACAAACAAATATATAAATGTATATGCTTTAAAAATGTGTATTATTATTATTATTATTAAATAAATATATAAATAAATATATTAATAATTACAGTATATATATATATATAAATAAATAAATATATAAATATATATACACAAATAAGTATATAAAAATACAGTATATATATATATATATATAATAAAGAACAGAGGCAAACTTTATATATATATATAAATAAATAACAGTATATATATATAAATAAATAAATATATATTATATATATATATCCATTTTGTTTTTGTCATTGTTTGGGCTACTTTGTCACTTGTCTAGGGAGTATTTATATGTTTCCTTTTATTTTTCAAAATCACAATTTATACATTTTTTTTATATTTTTATATTATATTTAAAAAAAAATTTTTTTTGATATCAAATATCAAAAATATATACAATATAAAAATATATATTTTTAATTTATTAAGACTAGTTGGAGTACCGTTGGGAAAAGTCTTACTACCTACTCTACATTCCATGTACAGAATGGGAATTTTGAAACATGTGGGGTTTAAATTGTTATGATCTAGGCACAGTTATTTCATCAAATCCAGATTGCTGTAAGAGCCTATTTTTGCATTGATGGACCCTGATTATTCTGAGAGTTTAACAAAATGCTTAATTGAGGAATCTGTTATGGATTTTCAATAGAGGATACAAACATGACAGGGTATTCTACTTCAGTAGCATGGAATTATGAAGTTGATTGCAAAGAGCAGAATAGTAATGAAGAGAAATTTGATGATCCTACAGTTTTAATTTCTGGTGTTGTGGGTTGGTTAACGGGCCAGAGACACCAGCACATTCTGGAAGTGAGAGGCCTAGCATATCAGTATGATCATGATTTTATTAAACGGAACTCTAAGCATACATAGTGCTTTCCATGTGTATATACATGTGTATATATATATATATATGTAACAGGTATGCTTATTATACAAGTTGATACGAAAGGATATTTGGTTTTTTTTTTTTGTTTTTTTTTTACGCGTTTAATGTTTCTCGCAAGACTTGTAATGTTAATGATGGACTTGAATGGACTAAATTCTTTGAAAATTTTCTGATTAGGCCTATTTATGTTTTATAATTTTCTTACTGTTAAGGTCGATATAATGTGCATGTGTATTTGTAAAGTGGTAAGTCCCAATTTTATATTTTGTGAAATATAAATAGAAGTGCTTCTTTTTAATCCATTGGAATTTTCATGTCAACAAGCATTTTTTTTATGTTTTGTTTTTGATGGTAGTTTTGTGATCTATAGGGCCTGTAAAGAATCTCCTAGTATATGTTTTAAGAAAATTGGTGGCGCTATTGAGTAGTGCTATTTGGTGGCGCTATATTTCCTGTTAGCGCGTTAGTAGCGGCATGTTTGTGAAGAAGAGTGTACCTTCACTTCTGTTACTCATGATAAATTTGCAAATGTTGCATATTTGGGGTATGTTATTTTTATGTATTTGATTAGTATTAGTTTAAGAAAACATTTTAGACATTTTAGAACGTTATTGTTAATTTTTATTATGTCAGTGCGAAACCTCAGTGAAAATTTACATGTTATAATCTAAGCCTCCACTGACCATTGTGTATGAAGGCGTGATAAGGTTACATGTTAATGCTTTGTGCGTAGCCCAGCGGCCTTCGGTGTGTTATAAACCGACCTTAGTGTCATATTGCAAATCACTTGATACAGTAATAATTTCAAGGTTTTACCCCTTTGGTATATGTAACAATTATGTTCCTAAGATTACAGTATGGTATATACATGTAATATGTTGAATTTAATTCATTAAATATTACTGTTAATTATGGAATATTTTATTGATCAATTTGATTACTGTACCTTTTGCAGTTAAATAGCAGTTAATGGTAAAATCTTAATACAACTGAACATTGATTCTATAGCATAGCGTAGTAAAGTAATTGTATTAAGTAATTTATATTGTGTTAACTATACTTGTTTTTCAGTCAACTTTGTAAATTTACGAAGTAGTCAAAGTTGTTGACTTACGAAAATTGAAGACTTGAGTGCGAGTTTGTTGCGCCAAAATTCATGTAAGGCTTGTTTTAAATAATGAATAAATAGTTCATTCGTCTCTGACTGTAGATAAAGTGTATTTCGATTTACAATTTATCAGATTCATAATTATCACTTTGCTACCAATCTATATCATACCTTATTATTGTACTGATCTAGACTGTTATCAGTCTACTATGTTGTATTGAAAGTTTTAAAGATTTAAACGTAGAAGTCAAGTGATCATCACTGATTTTGTATTCTGTATTTCTTTAGTCACCAGACTATTTACAGTACATCTTGCGTTGGCAGTTTTGAATAAAGTTTCAAAGTTACTGCATTGAAGTGTATTGGTTGGCGTTGTTGTGTTGCTGCCCTCATCGTTAGTAAACTCGACAAGTCAGTCAATTTACAGTGAATGAATTCCACAGTGATGGAAGAACCAGTAGCAGTGAAAACGTTGACGATAGTTAGAAGGAACAGAAAAGGAGCGCTATCGAGGACAATAAAATCGTTGGAATCTTTGATGAAAGCAAATTCTGGCGATGCTATGATTAAGGAGACGTTTGAAAAGGCAAAGCGTCAGTGGGAAGCCGTAGAACTGGCGCATCAACAGCTGGTAGATACGCTTATCGAAGAGGAAGCGTTTGAAACAGAAGAAAGCTGGATGGCAGAGGCTGAAGCCGTATTTCGCGATACCAGAGTAAAAGCAGAGAAGTATCTGTCAAAGGTAATTAAGGCGAACAATTTGTATTGTAATAATGATGCTTCTGTTGAGATTGTTGGTGAAGTTATTGAACCAAGTTCTCAAGTTAATGAGGCAGAACCCATAAATGTTAGTGGTTCCAACGTAGTTGTAAATTACGATATTGCTGACCCACCGAATCAAGCTGTCGGTGCAGCACAGATAGATGGGAGCTGTACTCCTAACTCCAGTCCAAATCCTCATTTAGCCTTAAATGAGCTAAAGTTAGCATTAGAATTACCCAAGGCCGAAATTTCTGAATTTTACGGTGATGCAATTAAATATTGGTCATTCATTAAGAATTTTGAGGTAAACGTAGCCAGTAAGTTGAGTAATGACTCAACTAGATTACAATACTTACTACAGCTTTGCAAAGGGAAAGCTAAGTCATGTATAGAAAGTTGTGCTTTATTGGGTGGGGAGGGATATGAACATGCTAAGGCTATATTGAAACGTAATTTTGGTCAACCCCACCTAATTCTAAACGCACTAATGAATAACTTGACCAACCGTAAAGCCATTAAGGCACATGATGGAGAAGCTCTACGAGAACTCATCTCATGTATGCAAACTTGCCATGTAACCCTTACCCAAATGGGCTATGTTACTGACTTAAACTCAACCAGCAACTTACTCCGTGTCCAAAGTTTATTGCCTGTTTACATGCAGACAGCATGGGCTAAGGCTGCTCAGGGTATATTAAAGGATAGGGAGCCTACCTTTCTTGACCATCTCACATTTTTAGAAAGACAAGCTGAAATTGCCTGCAATATGTTTGGAAAGAATATAGCTAAAAATAAGACTAATGATACATTTAAGGCAGCAGGTGAACGGCCCAAGGCCAAGTTTAACTATGTTAATTCAAAAGCTGTCTCATATACGTCCTCAACGATCAATTGTGATCAAAATAGAATAGGTTCAGTCTTTGACCTGATGGTGCAAGGTTGGAATGAAGCAGATTATATTAGTGTCACCTTTCTTTCTGTCCCAGATCTTCCTAACAGCGGTGAAAATATGCCTAGTGAATTTTCTAAATGGGATCATCTCCGATCAATTTCCTGGGGCGATGTATCAAAGTTAAAGTTAGGTTTGCTGATCGGAGCTGACGCTCCTGAAGCCTTTTGGATTAAAGAACAACGTAGGGGAAGACCTAAAGAGCCTTATGGTATTAGGACTCTCCTTGGTTGGTCGGTGATGGGTCCAGGTGGTCCATGTGTTGGGAATAAGAGTGTTTATGTTAACAGAATATCTTGCTGTTCGAATGGTGACATCCTAGAACATCTTAAGAGAAGTTGGTCAGTTGATGATACGATTTGTGGTGAAGGGCTTTCGGTTGAAGATGTTAAGGCAAAAGCTATTATGGAATCTACTGTTTCGCAGGCTAAAGACGGTCATTATGAGTTAGGTTTATTGTGGAGAGATACTAATTGTTCATTGCCTCCTAATCGATCATTAGCTGAATGCAGATTAGCAAGTTTAAAAACGCAAGTTAGAGAAAAGCGATGACTTACGCCAACAATATACAGAGACTATGGAAGGTTACATTGAGAAAGGGTATGCCGAGCCAGTACTCAGTGAAGGGCGCCCTGGACGAACCTGGCACCTCCCGCACCACCCAGTAATCCATCCACAGAAGGGTAAATTGAGGGTAGTTTTCGATTGTGCGGCCAAATGGCAAGGTATGTCCTTAAATAACCATCTCATGAAAGGCCCAGATACTATTAATAGCCTGGTTGGGGTCTTGCTTCGCTTTAGGCAAGGAAGGGTGGCTTTGGTAGCCGATGTGGAAGGAATGTTCCATCAAGCTAGAGTCATACCAGAGGACAGGGACGCCCTTAGATTTTTGTGGTGGCCAGGTGGCAATTTAGATAGTTCCCCTAGAGAATATCGGATGGCGGTCCACTTATTTGGAGCCACGTCAAGTCCTGCATGCGCAGGTTATGCTTTGCGACGCACAGCTACCGATAGTGTTAGTAAAAATAATGATAATCTGTGAGCTCATTAGAGTAGGTGGTCGCCTCAGTAACTCAGACTTGGATTTTGATGCTAAGCATCCAATTATTTTGTCACCCAAAGGACTTTCCTTGTTAAAAGATACGGATGTATCTTTACCTGTTTAGCTTCCAGAGCTGTTCATTTGGAAGTCTCTGCAACTTTAAACACAGATTCTTTTATAAATGCTTATAGACGCTTTGTGGCTAGGAGAGGTCAGCCCATCAAGGTCTTCAGTGATTTCCAAGCAGGTGATAAGGAACTTCGTTTAGCCCTTCAATCTATGGATAAGAGTAAAGTAGAGTCGTTCTTTCATAATAAAGGTTGTGAATGGCATTTCAACCCGCCATCTGCGAGTCACTATGGAGGAGCATGGGAAAGACTCATCAGATCTGTGATGAGTCGGCGAAGTCGTTTGGGAGAAGAAGATGGCTGCAAGTGCAGCATTTGGCTTCCACTTTCTGGGCTAGATGGAAGAAGGAATATTTACCTCTTCTTCAGAAAAGGCAGAAATGGAACACCCCTATTAAGCAAAACCTCATGGTTGGCGATATTGTCCTTCTTACAGACGAGACTATGCCCCGTGGCAAATGGTAGTAATAAGTTTGGTTTCCAACAATCTCAATAATAATAGTTATTAGTATTGACGATTGATCTTAGGTTAATATGTTAAACGTTATGCTAGACACAACGCAGTAGTACTTTAGATTATGATCAATATGTTATGCAATTGTCACCAAGACAATTTACTTTAAATGTTATGACTTTTAATCATAAGTTGTATTTAAAAGATGTACGTTATCGATAATATTACATTTGCTAATATTGAATATCGATGAAAATACTAACACAGTATTTTTTATATCTCCTTCCGACTGGTCACTAGATCTCCTTCCGACTGGTCACTAGATCAATAAAAGTAGTTGAACATCCAACTACTGGGAACGGCCTCTGTTGATTTTTATTGTGTCTGTGCCAGCGCTGCAGCTTTGGATTTACTACGCGATACGACTACGAGCTAGTACGAACCTGTCACATTTGGTGCCGTGACCAGGATACCAAATTATTATTGATTACACAATGTTGAAAAGGGAGAAAATTTTACTGGATGCCCAAAAGAAACTTAAGAAATTTCTAAGCAAAAATAAGGTTACGGATGAGGAGAGGATGAAGAGTATACAAGCTGGATGAGAAAAGCTGAATGAATTTCAGAGAAGGAAATCTAAATCAAATGAAGAGGAAAAGGAAATTTCAAATAGCGAGGCAGATTCTGAGGTCATTGTAAACATTAATTTATCAGTATGTTGATAGGAGCACAGCGAATGAATTAAAATCGGTTGCAGAGAAGAGACCCCATTGTGGTGCTGCTGTGTGCGAAATGGATGACAGGCAGATGATACATTAAACTTCCACCCTATTACACTTATGCAGAAGAAAGTAAGAAAATCCTTTGCTGCTGTGTGCGAAATGGATGACAGGCAGATGATGACATTAAACTTCCACCCTCTTACACTCATGCAGAAGGAAGTAAGAAAATACTTTGAAAGAGGGTAGATTCGTTCAAAGTCATTGGACAGTCGTCTAAGCAACGGACATGTTTATTAACTCCCTGATCTACAATGTGTTTAACAAGTTGATACAAAAGGATATTTGTTTTTTTTTTTGTTTTTTTTTTTTACGCGTTTACTCTTTCTCGCAAGACTAGTAATGTTAATGATGGACTTGAATGGACTAAATTCTTTGAACATTTTCTGATTAGGCCTATTTATGTTTTATATTTTCTTACTGTTAAGGTCGATATAATGTGCATGTGTATTTGTAAAGTGGTAAGTCCCAATTAATTCCTGATTTTTTTATTTTGTGAAATATAAATAGAAGTGCTTCTTTTTAATCCATTGGTTTCCGTTTACAAATTTTCATGTCAACAAGCATTTTTTTTAACATTTTGTTTTTGATGGTAGTTTTGTGATCTATAGGGCCTACACTACTCTTTGAATATGTAAGGACTAGATTTTCTACTTTTCCAATCAAAATGTGACCTCATATAGTAAAATAATTGTGTTTATTCACATATTGAATTCATTTTTTTTTATATCAACATCCTAATTATTATTTTTCATGAAATTTTATACTTTACCTCTGTTAATAACAATTAAAATTTGACAAATAAAAAATAAACATCCCTGCAAATATTAAATGCGAGTGACATGTAATGCGAGTGACGTTTGAAAATGACTGATGTATGCGAGTGACACTACAAACATTCAATTAGTGAAATAG
>NW_022729727.1:3666-23938 GCF_011630105.1 Anneissia japonica | reverse complement strand
GCTTTAGGACAAAGTTGAGATAAATTGTTGTATTTTTTTTGCCAGCGGATTTTCGCAGAGCTCTCTCAGCTACACAAGTTGATCTTCCATTTTTGTTTGAAGATGGGGATCTAGAGTAGCCTTGATTTTTTGGTATTAATATACAAAAGATAAACACTAAATCCCAATTAGTCTTAGATTTTGATAATTTCACATTTATTATCAACAGACCAATTATTGCAGCATTGACACACGCCAAGATGTGTATAAGAGACAGCTCTTACACTCATGCAGAAGGAAGTAAGAAAATACTTTGAAAGAGGGTAGATTCGTTCAAAGTCATTGGACAGTCGTCTAAGCAACGGACATGTTTATTAACTCCCTGATCTACAATGTGTTTAACAAGTTGATACAAAAGGATATTTGTTTTTGTTTTTTTGTTGTTTTGTCCACTCACGAGTAATAGTGTCTCATAATCTGGTCCACTCAAAAGAAACAATAGTTTCATACGTGGATGAAGTGCTAGAGCAACTACCAGAAACAGTAGAATTTGTTTCACTTTGGTCTGATGGACCAGCTTCACAATTCAAAAAAAAATTTATTGCTGCTTCAATACAACCATTGCAAGTAAAGCACAACATAACAATACGTTGGAATTATTTTGCAGCATCACATGGCAAAGGCCTTGTAGATGGCATAGGCGGGTCAGTTAAATAGTTGGTATGGGGTCAGGTAAGTGCACGAAAGGCCATTGTGTCAGATGCAAAATCTTTTGTGTTTGCTGCCTCTGGTATGAAAAATGTTTCTGTGAAACACTTTTCACAAGAAGAGATAAATCAGAGAAACAATTCTCTTAATGTAACCAACATTTTTGACCATGCTATCCAGGGCATTGCTCACACAGGGCCCTAAATCGACAGTAAGTGTTGGTGAATGGTACCAGTTCAAGTATGAAGGGAAGTTGTATCCTGGAGAGGTTATTGCCATTGGTGAACAACATGATTTCAAAGTGTCTGTCATGGAACAAGTTGGTAAATATTGGAGGTGGCCCAATCCACGAGATTCACTTACAAAATTGACTTAAAAATTCAAAAAGTATAGAAAATACAATGCTTAAACTAACACAAAATACCGTAAAGAGTAATGCGAGTGACAATGGAATTGCCCCTATATTCATTGTAAGCGATTTCCAATATAGAACTGTTTACATTATTATTATGTTTACATTAACTGAAAACAAAAGAAAATCTTGCTGCAATTCGATGCACAAATTAGAATCTGGAAAATATTTTAATCCCCATTTTAAATTGTATACTCTTTTTTAACTTTTCAAACATCTCTATTACATTGATATTTGAATATTTTAAAGTTTGTCTTTTTGCCCATAATTCAACTTTGGCCAGGCTTTTCTTTGGTTAATGATTTTGCTTTCAAGTTGATCTTTCATTTCAGGAATTAGATTATTATTCTAATATAATAAACCATAGCAAAAACATAGTATTTAATTACAATAGCACTAAATCCCAATTCGTCTTAGACTTCGATAATTTCACATTTATTATCAACAGACCAATTAATGCAGCAGTGACACACACTAAGAAAAAAAAATGATTAAAAAGAAATGAAATGATTAATAAGATAATCATATTGTTACCGTAAAGAACCATGGGATGGTGGAGATGACAGTGCATAATCGTGTGTGATCTTAACGCAATCTGTCACATAACAGAGGGATCCACTTGTGATTTTATGGAAAATTCAGAAGATTCAAGTGACACTAGTGAGTGATTTCATTCAAAAAGACAACTATGGTATGCAAACTGTGTCCTTTTTGGGGCCTTCCGCATCTTCCAAGCACCAAAGTGATGACAAAACACCTTATTTTAGAAATCACATTTTTATTTTACAGGCCCGTATCCGGTGGGGGGGGGGGGGGGGGGGGGGGGGGGGGGGTTTTGGTTAAGGAGAAGCCCCTTTTGTAGCAAACCCTCCTCTCTTCTGGCGAAACCCCCTATTTAAATTTCCCTCCAACCCAACTAATGCACTGCAGACCCACCCAGACCCAGACATTTTCAAACATATCTGCTTTTATAGCATTATTTAGACCCATAAAGCACAAAAATCTTCTTGCTTTGGGGGTTTTGCCGACCCCATCAGGGCTTCGACTGTGGACCTCATGCCCAGAAAACCCCCTCTTGGAAGAACCTGGCTACGGGCCTGTTCTAGTATAATAAACCTTAGCATAGTACATAATTACAATAGAAACCAACTTGTTATCGACTGGTTAGCTTTAGGACAAAGTTGAGATAAAGTGTGGCGTTTTTTGCCAGTGGATTTTCGCAGAGCTCTCTCAGCTACACAAGTTGATCTTTCATTTTTTTTTCAAGATGGGGATCTAGAGTAGCCTTGATTTTTTGGTATTAATATACAAAAGATAAACACTAAATCCCAATTAGTCTTAGATTTTGATAATTTCACATTTATTATCAACAGACCAATTATTGCAGCATTGACACACGCCACTTGGTGTCTATGTGCTGACTGGCGTCATTTAAAAAAAACAGCGACACAGCAATGTGTCTGATTGCATATACTGTAATTATAATAAGATAATCATATTGTTACCGTAAAGAACCATGGGATGGTGGAGATGACAGTGCATAATCGTGTGTGATCTTAATGCAATCTGTCAAATAACAGAGGGATCAACATGCAAGTTTATTGCCAATTCGGAAGATTCAAGTGACACTAGTGAGTGATTTCATTCAAAAAGACAACTATGGTATGCAAACTGTGTCCATCTTCCAAGCACCAAAGTGATGACAAAACACTTTATTTTAGAAATCACATTTTTATTCTAGTATAATAAACCTTAGCATACAGTAGTACATAATTACAATAGAAACCAAATTGTTATAGACTGGTTAGCTTAGGTCAAGGTTGAGATAGAGTGTGGTATTTTTTTGCCCTTTCCATCCAGCGGATTTTCGTAGAGCTTTCTCAGCTACACAAGTTGATCTTTCATTTTTGTTTGAAGATGGGGATCTGTCGCATAACAGAGGGATCAACATGTCAATTTATTGAAAATTCTGAAGATTAAAGTGACACTAGTGATAGTAAATGAATTATTATTAACGGATTAATCGGGTGTCCCGATTTCATTCAAAAAGACAGAAGGCTCATGGTACGACAGTGACCATCCAAAAATGCCAAGCCACATCTCCAGACAAATTAATCGACCAAATCATCCAGCAGATTTACAAATATACAAATATGGTACAGCATAAAGAAGAATGGAGAGCAAGCTTAATATAAGCAACTTTGCTCGGATATATTCTAGTCACATCGATGAACTAGAGCTGGAGACAGAAATGATGGACTGGGAGGCAATGTGGTTATCGACGGAGGAGACACTTCCCATAGACTTCAAGACCAGCCTAATGAATTGCAACAGATTGCAATTCACCAATCTCCATAAATTGCTTGCAATTATTCTTTACTCTTCCTGTGACTACATGTACGCCTGAAAGAAGTTTCAACGCAATGAGGAGACTAAACTATGGGAACTGACCGAATGCCAGGCTTAGCTCTAATGGCCATTCACCGAGAAATTGACCCAAGCGATCACATAGATGAAATCCTTAAATCTTTTTTCCCCGGGCCCCAGCTCATTTCCACCTTTCCACAATGCAAAGGTTTGCTAATTGCAGCACCAGCCACAGCACTCATTGCCTCATTTAAAGCAAAGTTCTCAGATGCTGGTAGCAACATGAGAAGAAAAGAAGAAGAAATGATGGGACATTTTGTCCGTTACCTCAGAGAAGTGGAAAGTATGTTTAGTAAAAATTAGTGCATAAAACAAAGTTGCTAAAAATGTAAGGTTTAAATAAATTTGCGCTTCAGACAGTATCTGAAGCAGACAACAAACTATAGCCAGCCATACTTCAAATCTACTAGCTGACCAGCTAAACAAAAGCAAAGTGGAAAGTGGACCAAATTGGGGGAGGGGGCACTAAGGACATAGCCCTTTTTTGAGGTTGAGAGTGGGCGGAGCCCCTTCGTGCTCAGATGTTCTTGAACACATCATCAGGTTCACTACTGGTCCTGAGAGTAAACCTGTATGTGTATGGCATCCACCCCTCACTCTTACATTTAACAAACATGAGCTTGATTCAATGGGAATCCAGGCTAGTAGTACCTGCACTCACCAATTAGGCCTTCCAGTGCCTAAAAACACAACAGATCCCTTACCTTCAAGGGAAGTCTTGTTCAACAAGTCATTTCCTGACAAATTCGTATAAATTCCATCTGATCAAACGCTACACTGGAAGATCCATCAGGGGATCGAAGACTTGGCATGTATCAACAAATTTTTTTTTTTTACATGGTCAAATGTAGGCCATGTATTTTTATTGTTTATAATTACACAATATTATTATTATATAACTTTCAAAGGACCCTATTAGAAATAAGCTTTTTATTAAACTGTTGTGTTAGATACTTATATATAAGCTTTTATAATTTCATTGTATTTTGTACTGCGTTATATGAATGGGATATCAAATTAAATCAATCAAGAAATAAAATTCAGTTTTTGTTTCAACTTTTTTTTTCTATTGTATAATGCCATAATACTAAAATAGCACAGTATAACTAAATTAAATGTAGAAGTATAAAATCTTTCGAAATGCCAATGTTACACTCCTGAGTTTTTGCAAACTGTGAACAACTATTTCATCATAGTCTTCATTAGTTTGAAAAATAATTATCAACTGATTAAACGAATGTCTCGATTTCATTCAAAAAGACAACTATGGTATGCAAACTGTGTCCATTTTGGGACCTTCTGCATCTTCCAAGTACCAAAATGATGACAAAACACTTTATTTTCTAATAGAAATCACATTTTTATTCAAAACCTTAGCATAGTACATAATTACAATAGAAACCAACTTGTTATCGACTGGTTAGCTTTAGGACAAAGTTGAGATAAATTGTGGTATTTTTTTGCCAGCGGATTTTCGCAGAGCTCTCTCAGCTACACAAGTTGATCTTCCATTTTTGTTTGAAGATGGGGATCTAGAGTAGCCTTGATTTTTTGGTATTAATATACAAAAGATAAACACTAAATCCCAATTAGTCTTAGATTTCGATAATTTCACATTTATTATCAACAGACCAATTATTGCAGCATGGACACACACCTTTTGGTGTCTATGCGTCATTATGAAAAACACAGCGACACAGCAATGTGTCTAATGGCACATACTGTAATAATAATAAGATAATCATATTGTTACCGTAAAGAACCATGGGATGGTGGAGATGACAGTGCATAATCGTGTGTGATCTTAACGCAATCTGTCACATAACAGAGGGATCCACTTGTGATTTTATGGAAAATTCAGAAGATTCAAGTGACACTAGTGAGTGATTTCCTTCAAAAAGACAACTATGGTATGCAAACTGTGTCCTTTTTGGGGCCTTCCACATCTTCCAAGCACCAAAGTGATGACAAAACACTTTATTTTAGAAATCACATTTTTATTCTAGTATAATAAACCTTAGCATACAGTAGTACATAATTACAATAGAAACCAAATTGTTATAGACTGGTTAGCTTTAGGTCAAGGTTGAGATAAAGTGGTATTTTTTTGCCCTTTCCATCCAGCGGATTTTCGTAGAGCTTTCTCAGCTACACAAGTTGATCTTTCATTTTTGTTTGAAGATGGGGATCTGTCGCATAACAGAGGGATCAACATGTCAATTCATTGAAAATTCTGAAGATTAAAGTGACACTAGTGATAGTAAATGAATTATTATTAACGGATTAATCGGGTGTCCCGATTTCATTCAAAAAGACAGAAGGCTCATGGTACGACAGTGACCATCCAAAAATGCCAAGCCACATCTCCAGACAAATTAATCGACCAAATCATCCAGCAGATTTACAAATATGGTACAGCATAAAGAAAATTGGAGAGCAAGCTTAATATAAGCAACTTTGCCCAGATATATTCTAGTCACATCGATGAACTAGAGCTGGAGACAGAAATGATGGACTGGGAGGCAATGTGGTTATCGACGGAGGAGACGCTTCCCATAGACTTCAAGACCAGCCTAATGAATTGCAACAGATTGCAATTCACCAATCTCCATAAATTGCTTGCAATTATTCTTTACTCTTCCTGTGACTACATGTACGCCTGAAAGAAGTTTCAGCGCAATGAGCAGACTAAACTATGGGAACTGACCGAATGTCAGGCTTAGCTCTAATGGCCATTCACCGAGAAATTGACCCAAGCGATCACATAGATGAAATCCTTAAATCTTTTTTCCCCCGGGCCCCAGCTCATTTCCACCTTTCCACAATGCAAAGGTTTGCTAATTGCAGCACCAGCCACAGCACTCATTGCCTCATTTAAAGCAATGTTCTCAGATGCTGGTAGCAACATGAGAAGAAAAGAAGAGGAAATGATGGGACATTTTGTTCGTTACCTCAGAGAAGTGTAAGGTATGTTTAGCAAAAATAGCAACATGAGAAGAAAAGAAGAGGAAATGATGGGACATTTTGTTCGTTACCTCAGAGAAGTGTAAGGTATGTTTAGCAAAAACAAACAAAAACAAACTATAGCCAGCCATATTTCAAATCTACTAGGTGACCAGCTAAACAAAAAAGCAAATTTCTCAGATGCTGGTAGCAACATGAGAAGAAAAGAAGAGGAAATTATGGGACATTTTGTCCGTTACCTCAGAGAAGTGTAAGTATGTTTAGTAAAAACTTAAACAAAACAAACAAAAACAAACTATAGCCAGCCATATTTCAAATCTACTAGCTGACCAGCTAAAAAAAACAAAGTGTAAAGTGGACCAAATTGGGGGAGAGGAACACTAAGGACATAGCTCTTTCGCACTCAGACGTTCTTGATATTTTGGAGGGTCACCCGTCACTCCCCCCCCCACCCAGTGTACGGGCCTGAAGACATTCACCATGTAAGTGCATGGCCCTAGGGTTGAGGCCTAGTGGGGCGAGTTTCAGATATTCAATATTTTTTTTTTAAATTGTTCTGCTGACTATGACTGGCTAACAATTTTTCTCTTACACTTTACAATTTTTGTTTTTATAGCTGGACAGCACTGGGTGAACAGCCACGAAGGAGAAGAAAGAGTCCGACTGGAACACATCACTGAGAGTAAACCTGTATGTGTATGGCATCCATCCCTCACCCTTACATTTAACAAACATGAGCTTGATTCAATATCTGCACTCCAGTGCCTAAAAACACAACAGATCCCTTACCTTCAAGGGAAGTCTTGTTCGACTTGTTATACAAGTCATTTCCTGACGAATTTTTTGGTAAAGCTTAATTGTGAGGTCTCGCCACAAAATGGGTCTCATGGTTGAAAATTCAATCTGTCACATAGGAGAGGGAGCAACATGTGAATTCATCCAAAATTCCGAAGATTCAAGTGACACTAATGAGTGAAAATCAATTATTAACAGATTTATCGAGTGTCTCAATTTTATTATAAAAGACAACTATGGTATGTAATTTGTGTCCATTTTGGGGCCTTCCGCATCTTCCAAGCACCAAAGTAATGACAAAACATTTATTTCAGGAATTAGATTATTATTTTAATATAATAAACCTTAGCAAAAACATAGTACTTAATTACAATAGCACTAAATCCCAATTAGTTTTAGATTTTGATAATTTCACATTTAGACCTACAGAAAAACATGCATCAGTCAATAACCATAATTCAATAATTACACCAATTTTTGCACTTTACATGCGAACTGGTGTAGCTATGATGAACATAGAGAGACAGCAATGTGCCTGATTGCATATACAGTAAAATATAATGCATCAAAATGATATCAGCCAAAGATCATAATAGATTGTTTGAACGCGACGTTACATTTCCCATGATGCTATTGATTCGGCCATTACTACTGAAGCCATACAACGCGACACTACAGGATGGCAGCAGGCAATGGTATAGCATTTTCTCAGTACTACCAACAACTGGATGCGAAATGTAAAGCTAGATATTTGGAAAAAACTATAGAATGCAGTAAAATCGACCCTTACACTACAACACAGTTAAGTTCGAAGACAATGTGGCCAATAATAGACAAATTATTGCACTTTACATGCTGACCGGTGGTCGTTATGAACAACACAGCGAGACGGCAATGTACCTGATTGCGTATAATGCATGATTCTCAATACAAAATAATATAATGTACAGAAAAATATAATGCATCAAATGATATCAGTCAATGACAATAATTTAACAATAATGGACCAATTATTGCACTCCACATGCTGACTGGTGTAGTTATGAAGACCACAAGGAAATGGCAATGTGCCTCATCGCATATGGTGTGTCAATTCGTCAATCTAAAAAAAGATGTAAATTACAGAAAAATATAATGCATCAAAAGGATATCAGTCAAAGACCATAATTCAAGAATAATAGACCAATTATTGCACTCCACATGCTGACTGGCGTAATTATAAGGAGCACATAAAAACGACAATCGCATACAGGTACAGTATGTTGCATCAACCTAAAAAAAAAATAAAAATGAAATGTACAGAAAAATATAATGCACCAAAAGTATACCAGTCAATGACCATTAATATTTAATAGACCAATTACTGCAATTTATGCTGACTGGCATATGCATTGTAAATCATAATTTACAACTGCAGGTATAAAGCATTAGATTCACACAGGTGTTAACTTGCAGGGAGGACCACGTGAAGGCTGCTTTAAATCTTCCTCACTGGCACTATGATGAACAAAGACAGATGGCATATTTTCTGCACATTGTAATTTGTAACTGTTAAATAAGTCTTTCATGCTCATATAGATGCCTCTTGATTTGTATACTGGGAATAAATGCAGTGAATACAGCGGACTACGGATGAGAGGAGAGAAGAAGAAAGAACTATAGAAAGTTACTTTATAGGTACAGTAAGTTGATGAATCCATTGCATATATTGATCATTTCTTCATAAAAAATCCAAATCCTTTTCAATGAATGAAATCATGATAAATTTCTTCAGTGACATGTCTTTGCATTATTACTTCATTGAAGAACATCAGTCAAGGAGTAAACCATGACCTTTGTGGTTAATTCTTTAAGATCCTACTACATGTAAATGGTAATGAAACTACTGTAATGAGGACAATTATATTCTGCACTGGAAAGAGGTAGTGAAGAGTACATAATTAACTTTGTGAAAATACTGCCTGTCCAAGAATCAATTTAAATGAGGGAACATCTATCCTCAGATATTTAAACAAAGTGATAGGTGATTTTTAAATACTGTACATTAATCCGTATGCCATCTCAGATCAAATAACACAGACAATTAGCAAAATGCTAATGTGAAGACTATATTAAACAACATTGATTAAGGTGCACAATTTCTGTCACAATTATTAAAAGAAGTCTGTGAAACATTAGGGATCAACAATATCTTTCATAGCTATGATTGAGCAATTCAATAGGACAGTGCATATCACATGATTTAGTATTTGTTTAGTACATAGAATGAGGATACATACAATAGTTACCCAAGGGACAGGAACATCCCTATAGTCCGAGATGTTGCAATTGAACATGTACATTTATTATATGTCCATTTATGGCAACATCATTTCAAAATGAAAAATCAATTAATCAATCTGTATTTTGCATCTATTCTGTAGTTGAAGTTTTTTTTAAATTTAATATATTCCAGCTATTTCAGTTTTCATTTAATAATTTATATGATCAATTTAAAATTCCAACTGCCATAAGTATTGGTAGCCTTATAGACAAATCTGGCTCCTATGTCCTCACTGCAATTTTTATTTAATATTTTGTACCAGTTCCAGCCATCATAAGCACTGGTACTCATAGGCAAATCTAGCCTTTATCATGCTGTACTTAATGATTGAAGAAACTGACCCATATGCTTTTGTGAACTTTTCATTTAATATTTTGTATGATCACTACTGTACAGAATTCCAGCTGTCATAAGCATTGGTGGCCTCATAGGCAAATCTAGCCTTTATCATGTCATGTTTGACAAAACTGACCCCTATGCTCTTGTGTGGAGTTTCATATAATATTTTGTATTTATGATGATTTTAAAATTCCAGCTGTCATAAGCATTGGTGGCCTCGGACAAATCTAGCCCCTATCATTTAATAATTCCAATTGCTGTAAGTATTGGTTGCCACATTGTTCGACAAATTTGGCCCCTATGCTCTTGCTGCATTCAATATACTTCTATGATCATTGTATTCTGTCAAGCACAGTGTTAGTTGGCCACCATTTCAAGAGGCAGCAATGCTCTGTTCAGATTCAGATTCAGATTCAATTTTATTTGTCCAATATGGAAATAGCAGTGAGGAAATTACGAGTCATTAAAATTCTAGGAAAGAAAAAAAAAACTATTCATGTTAAGAACTCCAAACAGACAATCAAGGCACTATCAAAATACACAACATCAAGATAGTAATTTCTAAAATATTAAAATGTTGAATAAAGTTTCCAATAAAAATTTAACATTACTATAAATAGTAAAAATTCTAGTTTATTTTTAAATTTAATTTATTACTTTATTCTTAATTCTGCAGCTTTAAGTGTATGACGATCATTAACAGTACCATGACATAGAATACTACCTACAGTGTTACGTCATGACATCATGTGATACTACTCTGTTGCTATCGTTGCAAAATGGGTTCAATCAGACGCCATTTTCTCCACTGACAAACCACTGATCCCAATTTTTAACGTAATTATTAACATGTTGTATCTATGTAACAATATATTTACAGTAAACTATTGTTGTGAATTTTTTAGTTGTGAGCGTTTCTCCCAAGCATTCATGATGTATTGTTTACAGAAATTATCAAAAATAGAGGTAGATTCATCACAAATAATAACTGAATCTCCTAAAACATATTGAAGTTTAATATCGTCATTTGTTATTGAAAAAAGTTTCAGAATTTTGGGACAGTAAGTAGTGATTTATGTGCAGAGTGGAGATGACGAGAAGGAGTATATCAACAATATAAGATGTTTAAAAAAAACTATAACCTAGGCCTACATTAGATCCAAGAATATGCAAACGCAGAGATGCAAAAATCAATCAATCAATTGTAGGACTAGCCCTATGGGACTACCCTAGTCTAATATATTATATATTAAAAGGTTTTGTTTAATCAAATATCCTGACCTGTGCTGCATAGCGTACAATTTGAGTCAATTTTAGAATGTGGATGATTTTTTGCTGACATACTTTCCTCACAATTTTGAAGGCTGCATTTGTGTATTAATGTGTATAAAATTTGATCTGCAAGTATGTGTCGTAAATGCTAACATTAGCAGTGTCAATAAAATCATTCTGTACATGCTTGGCTTTAAAGTATTATCATCTGCCAAATGAGGTAACAATTTAATACATGAACAATGATGGAACACTTTTTTGACAAATTTAGTTTGCAAACCTTGAAAAAAAGCAGAATACAACTCTCAGAACTGACAAAAAGTCAAACAATGGCAACATATTCATGACTTTACCATTACAGATGAGAATGGTGAGGCTCATCTACTGGGACTTGACAGATGGCATCAAAATCTGCTAGACACTCTCCCAAGATATATCTGATAATTACTGAAAATCAAACAGGCACTTGGCCACGAAATTCTCTGTCAGATCAGAAATACAATGTTCCAATTATTATTTTTTGTGAGATGGGGAAGAATTATACCATGTAGAATATTTGCCATTATACACAAAGCAATAGGGAGAATTTAGTTCTGAATGAGGCAAAATAGTACGGTATTGTAGCATCCCTACAATTTTTATTTTTGAACAGTACTATTTAGTCCATTAAATTTCATTTCCAGTGTGGAACCTGCATTTGACAAAGTAAGTGCATTCTTTGGACATATAAATGAGGACTGCCAAACTGATGTGTCTTCTGCAGATATTACTAGGCTGGAAAAATGCTTGGCGAGTGCGAATAAAGAAATATACAACCCTTCAGATCAAGTGGTTCATTTGAAGTTTAATGTAGACTCATTCAGGAATGACGACAGTAAAGTTCAATACTTTACAGGGCTGCCACATTTTCAGCTATTGATAACGGTATATGATTTTGTAGCACCGATCATCTTAACAACATAAAAGAATTCATTAACTAAATTTCAGGAAATGTTGGTTGTTTTGATGAGGCTCCATTTAAATTCATTTTTCAGGATTTAGAATACATGTATATAGGTTTTCTGTGTCAATTTCAACTGTAAGCCGCATTTTCGATCGCTGATTACCAGTATTAGATGCAAGATTGTCATTTCTAATTTGTTGGCCTGATAGGGAACAGCTATAGAAAACCATGCCAGTTGCCTTTAGAAAATCCTTCGGAAAAAAAGTAGCTGTAATTGTTAACTGCTTTGAAGTCTTCATTGACCGACCCTCAACTTTTTCAGCACGCGCCATGACATGGAAAGCCCAACTATCGGCTTTGGAAGTAGAAGAAACGAGAAAGATCGCTAACTACTTATTTCATCCTGGAATCAATGCAACTCTTCGACTTTATCTGACCTTATGTCTGGCCTAACATACTGTAAATAGTGATGTAAGAAAATGGGCCAAAACTTGTGTTGATTGTCAGCGAACGAAGATACGACACATGTGTGCACCTCTCTCAAATTTTCAACTAATGTACCCACTGAAAGGTTTGCACATGTACACATAGATGTTGTTACTAAAGTATTATAAAAATAGGTTACTGTCCCAGTAGTTAGGTTTACCACAGACAAGCTTTTATATATTTCATTTTCATTCAAGTCTTAGCTTATTTTGATTGTAGATTGATTGAGTGGCAAGGACATTGTATCCTGGATACCAGTAATGATGTTTTTACTGAGGTGATTAACAAAATAGACACAGCACTAGAAGACATTAATTTGATAGTAAATGGATTTGAAAAAACACCATTAGGTATGCCAATCAAAGAATGACAATAAGCAATAAAAAACTGGTTTGAGAAGATCATGTCTGATGCTGTTACAAGGCAGTCTCAAATAATACTAGTCACTTCCATAGAGGTATGGAAAGCCATTACTATTTAAGGGGCAAATTACCTTTCCTCAAGTGAAGATTTCTTAAAGGAAGCTAAATCATGTGCAATAATATTTCTGGAGAAGTATTTTGTGTTTGGAAGGTTAAGCAAAAATGGAACTTGTGTCAAAAATTGGAAATATTAACAAGGTTTTCCAAGGTTTTGGAAAAACTTTTTCCAAAAAAAGGGGGAGACAGAGAAAAGAGAAAATTTTTCCAAAGCTACAAGAGACTAGAAAAGACAGAATGAACAATAAAAAAATTAAATTAAGTGAGAAATTATTGGAATCAATTTTGGAAGCATGTTAACAGAGCAGCCGCAAATCCAAAGAAAAGATAATTGAATGTGTCTTGAAACATGGATTCTGGAAAACAAAAACAGAGATGCACACATGCTTACAAAACATGTCCAAGTCTAAGGCTGTTAAAGCTATTACCGGTAACTGACTATAAAACTTATAAATAGAAGAAGAGAGCATACTCCCATTTTTTTAAAAACTTCATGCAAGCTTTGAACGCCCACTGACGGTAGTATGTTTACCAGCGTGCTCATTTGCGTACTGATGTGCACCCACTATGATTTTGGTTCTACTGTATAAGAAGAACGAAAAACATAGGTACTCATGCCCTAGTATTTATAGTTAGGGGTCTTTCATGTAAGTGGAAACAAGTGGGTTACTTCTTGGCAAATGCCACAACTGGCAGTACACAAAAAGTATTGCTTCTTGAGTGCATAAAAAAGATACAAGATGTAGGCTTCACAGTAAAAGTTGTGAACATCACTATGTTTTCTGAGTTTGGTTTAAAGGCAGACAAACCATTTATTTACTGTGTGGAAGATGGTAGTGAGAGCCCCAATATCTATTTTATGTACGACCCGCCACATTTGCACAATAATCTCAAACAACATATACTTCTTGTAGATGAGCATGAGATTAAATGGGATTATTTTCCAGAATTCTACAATCACGATTCCAAACTGCCACATACAATGACCCAAAGCAGACATCAAGGCATATCAAGACACCGCCCTTCACAAAAATTAGGGTTTGTCTTGCCGATCAATTATTGAGTCATAGTGTGGCTGCTGGTATTTTGACACTCTCACCACTCGGAAAATTACCGACAGAATGGATCAGTTATTTAATTCATTTAATTCTAGAAAATTAAATGATGCAAAAGAGTACAGAAGAGTTGTAAAAGTTGGTTCCCCACATGTCCAGTTCTGGAGAGATTGTGTTGAATGGATAAAAAGTTGGAGAGTTAAATCGGGATCCTTGGATTCTTACAATTCAGCTTTTCAATTATTTAATGGGTCATTTCTGTACTCTTTGATGCAAAAGAGTACAGAAGAGTTGTAAAAGTTGGTTCCCCACATGTCCAGTTCTGGATAGATTGTGTTGAATGGATAAAAAGTTGGAGAGTTAAATCGGGATCCTTGGATTCTTACAATTCAGCTTTTCAATTATTTAATGGGTCATTTCGGTTCCAATTAGCCAGAAATTTACAAGTGCCCCTATGACCCCTCTTGGATTTTCCTTTAAAAAATTTAAAATGACCTTGTTATTTCAAAAGAAATAATCCAAAATTTCAGTTTAAATTTCCAAGCGTTTTTTAAGTTATGACATTTTTTAGGTGCCACATCCCTTTTTTATTCCGGTAATGGCTCCTCTAACTTTGTACTATTTTTACGATGGCATATTCTCTGGAATAACGAAGATAAATAGTTGTAAGTTGCTATATACAGATATTTGGCCCCTCTTGCAAGAAAAACCATTCAAATTTGGTAGCATATTTTATTAGAATGCTGTTTTCCCCCAAACATCCACGTAACCATTTCGCTATTTTGGAGGGCTTTATCTTATTATTTTAAGTAAGAAAGTTAAAATTAAACATGTAATGAATATGCTCATACTACTAGTAGTATTACATAAAGGTTTGCAAGGTAATTAGACTAAATATGAAGGTATGATGGTTTTCCGAACATGGTTGCAGGGCCACTAACCCTAAAAATACCCTCTATTTTGACCGACCGGATGACCATGTGAACACTTAAAATTAATTATGAAATTTATACCAACATACCATACATCATCATTTAAAGTTGAAAATTTCAAGTCACAAACACTGACTTATTCATGATTTTAACAACTTTGACCTGATATCCAGACATGCAAAAATCAATCAATCAATTATAGGCCTAGGGCACTACCCTATTCTAATATAAAGGTTTTTTTTTTTTAATGAAATATCATGACCTGATTTATGCATGATTTTCAGCATAAATGTGTTGTAAAGGAATTGGCTACTTTAAACAAAAATGCAGGACAGTTTACCTTGGAATCAAATATTTCCGACATTTCTTGGAAGGACAACATTTCCATGTAATAACTGATCACAAACCTTTGACTTACGCACTTAGCAGATCTGCCAACTGTCACTCGCCTCGAGAAATTCAAAATTTAGATTTTATATCCCAATTTACCAATGATATTCGTCATGTTAAAGGTGTTGCCAATCAAGTTGCAGATGCGCTCTCGAGGATTGCTACGCTAACTATGCAACCGTCGGGTATAATCAATTTTGAACTCCTTGCTAGTACCTAGAAATCTGATAGAGAATTACAAGATCTCCTCACTAATCCAACCATGACATCATTAACATTGCAGGGATTACCAGTCCCATTATCGGGAGCTACCATTATGTGCGACACCTCAACTGGTAAGCCACAGCCAGCCATTTGTCCCCAGATTATCGACGTATGATTTTTAATTCACTACACAACTTTATTCCATCCTGGCATCAATACAAATCTTCGACTTATATCGGACCATTATGTCTGGCCTAACATGAATAGTGATGTAAGGAAATGAGCCAAAACATACATGCGTTGATTGTCAGCGATCGAAGATACGACACATGTGCGTACATCTCTCCAACTTTCAACACCTACTGAAAGGTTTGCACACATAGATATCGATTAAGTATTATAAAAATTGGTTACTGCCCCAGTAGTGCTTTTATATTTCATTTTCATTCATATCTTAATAGATTATTTTGATTGCAGATAGATGAAGTGGCAAGGACACCGTATCCTGGATACCAGTAATGATGTTTTTACTGAGGTGATTAACAAAATAGACACAGCACTAGAAGACATTAATTCGCTAGTAAATAAATTTGAAACAACATCATTTGGTATGCCAGTCAAAGAATGACAATAATCAAAAAAAGCTGTTTGAGAAGATTATGTCTGATGCTGTTACAAGGCAGTTTTCAAATAATTACTAGTCGCTTCCAAAGAGGTAGGGCAAGCCAAATTGTGACCATTTAAGGGGAAAAGTCCTGAAGTGAAGATTTCTTAAAGGAAGCTAAATCATCAAAGTGCTGTTAAAGGCATATACAGGGAGAGATAAAAATTCTTAAATCGTAGTTACCTTAAAATAGCACAATAATAAAATATGCTTGTTTAAAAACATATTTCTGTTAAGAAAAGAACAGTACTCTGTAGTACCAAAAATTATATATTCCTGATTGACAATCGAATATGGGTACCGGGTGGCTAAGCCATATCATTTTCCTTGCTATCAAGGGTGATATCCTACTGTAGGCTGATGCCTCTTACAAAGAGCAAAACCTATACAGTATTTTGATACGCATAAATGCTATTTTAAGCCTTGCCTTAAGGCCTGTTTACACTTCAATGATAACGATATAAAAGCTAAAAAGCAATTGTTCATATAGAAAATAAAAGAAATAAGTGTTTACACTAGAATGATGCGATAACAACATATTTTGACAAATCATTTCAGATGACATCATAATCATGGAAAAAACATTAAAATCATCGTAGTAGCAATGATTTTATCGTTTGTCCATGATTATGACGTCATCTGATTTGATTTGTTAGAATATTTTGTTATTGCATACACGATAAATCATTATAGAATCGTCCTAGTGCAAAAACTTCTCTTATTTCTTTTGTTTTCTATATGAACAATCGCTTTTTAGCATTTTTATCGTTATCGTTGAAGTGTAAACAGGCCTTTATACAGTACGCAAGAATATATGGTATTTAGGGATTAATCTTGATGTCATTAAAGGCTTGATTGGACTACTTGAAAAGTTAACCAGCACTGCACCAGGTTTAAGAGCTACCACGTATAGCATACCTGACGTACGCCCGGAGTCAATTTTAGAACGCGGGCGATTTTAAGCTGCATTTGTGCATAAGTGTGTATGAAATTTCATCTGCAACAAGCATGTGTCTCAAATACTAACATTAGCGTCATTCTGGACATGCTATGCTTGAAGTATTACTGTATCATCTGCCAAATGAGGTAACAATTAGCAATGAACAATGATTAAACACTTTTTCTTAAAATTCAGTTAGCAAACCTTGAGAAAAAGCAAGATGCAATCCTCAGAACTGAAGGAACACCAAAAATGGCAACATATTCATGACTTACACCATTACAGATGAGGATGGTGAGGCACATCTACGGAGATTTAAGACAAATAGCATCAACATCTGTTGAACACCCCTTTGATATGCTGAAATAGACTCTCCCAAGATATATTTGATATTTGCTGAAATCAAACAACAGGCATTGATTTGGCCACAAAAGTGTAGTCACCCAAGAAGCCAGGAACCACGCAGTCACCTAAGAACCAGGCAGTCACCCAAGAAGCCAGAAACCATGCATTCACCTAAGATATCGGATGCAATAAAGTCAGCCAAGATGCCAGATGCCATGCAATCAGAAAAGATGCCAGGTGCCACACATTCACCAAAGAGGCAAGGAAATAGGCAGTCACCCAAGACGCCAGGAACTAGGCAGTCACCCTTGAAGACGTCAGGAACAAAGCAGTCACCCAAGAATCTGGGATCGTCTGTTCGCTCATCCAAATGCAAGCCTATAACTCCAAGAAAGCAAAGGCTCAAGAAGAGATCAGAATTTATTACACATGCAAGGAATTTGGTGAAGAAAAAATACAAAAGGAAGGTAGAAGAGCTACAGTCCCATGTTGACTTTCAACGAGTACATCAAATTAAATACCTGAAGCAGGACATCAACCGCAAAAAGATTGTCATTGCAAAACAGAAGGCTTATATAAAGCTGCTTAATTCAAATACTGCAAATAAAGAGGAAGTCAATGAACTAAAAAATTAACAGAAAAAACACAGACGTACAGTGAAAATCCTATCGAAGTCTGCTGTGACAGATTCAGAATCAACTGATTATGAAATTCAACAACTGAAGGAGCAACTGAAAGTGAAGAACAAAGCAATCCAAAAATTGGAAAATGAAAATTTATGTTTGAAGGAAAGTATCTTTGGGTCACGGAAAAAATAAATACGACCTCTGCAGTGAAAACAATAGAGGGCTGTTGCAACAGTCGAGTCACTGGCAAAAATGATAGCGGTGCCACGATATCGCGCTCGCAACGGCCGATAGACACGTATCTACATTGTTTTTCTGATCCGGTGAACACCCCTACATATGCCACTGCTTTTGTTCTCCTTAACCCCTTTCACACAGAGCTGCAATACCTTTTTTCGAGAACGCCGGAGTTCTATGTGAAAGGGTAAATACGCCTAAACGCCGGCTTTAGTTAGACCTCCTCAGGACCTAGTATTAATACCGCATTAATACCGTAGCGAGTTTTGTCCAACCCGATGTGAAAGGGTACTAGGGTTCATCGCCGTCTTACGCACTGAGGCATAACAAATCAGACGGTCAAAGTGCGAAACTGTCGGTGAACGACGCGCGAAGAAAATTGGTTTTTAAATCTCATTTAACCTGTCAAATATGGCTGAAATGAGAGCCAATTGGTCAGGCGAAGAAGTAAGAGCATTACTACTTAATCGGGGGGATCAGGATATTGATGCCCAATTTGATGGGACAATACGTTCTGGAGTTTCAAATCAATCAGATCGTAGTTAGGCTAGCAGAGCAAGGCTTCACCAGGGCAAAAAAGCAAGTGATAACAAAGCTCAAGTCGTTGAAGTCAAAGTATTATTCTGTGAAGACCCTTAACAATAGAAGTGGCCAGAATCGGCATAGATGGACCTATTATGATTTGTGTGATGCTGTCTGGGGAAACAGGGCAAGTACAAATCCTGTAAATGTTGTGGCGTCTAGTAGGCCTAGGCCTAGTACTAGTAGTAGCCAGGGCCTAGGCCTAAGTCAAGATGACATCAGTCCTACTACTAGCAGCAGAAGCCCAGACATCAAATACTCCTTTCCGCGAGAACCCTTTCAGACAGGATACGGTATTATTACCGTATTTTAACTAGCTGTGTGAAAGGGTCTGATTAGGGTATTATTGCGGTATTTTCTGTCTGAAAGGGGTACTTGTGTGCTTTCAAATGTCTTATTCATTGAGGCATGTGTAAAAATGTTTAAAGACATTATGGCATATTATAATTAATTATTTGTAATTAATTAATTTAATTGTTATTAAATTAATAAATGATTGAATTCTTTTGTCCATTTTATGTGCTTCCAAATGCTTTTTATTTTATTGAGAAATGTATAGAAACAAAATTTAGACCATTTTTTGTACGTTTTTCAAGAACAAGGTCACATACTTATTCATTGTTTACATAGGATTTGAAGGGCCAAAATTAGGCATAATTAATAATCTCTTAAATTCTGTAACTTTGCTCATATTTGATGGATGACAATGATCTTGGTATCAATTTAATTCTACAATAATACTCTTTCAAATGATACTAGCTGAAAATGAATTGCTTGAATTTGAAATTTTTTGTACAATGTCCCAATAGACTAGACTCGCCACAAGTCTCTAATTTTAATTGGTTTTTCATAGAGACTAGGTATAAAGACTTTCGAAGAGCGCCACCAACGTCTGCTTATATCGAGAAACTTTTTAGGAATTAGAGACTTGTAAAAGAGTGAGTCAAATTAAATGCAGACCGCTGGCCGTGACAAACATGACGTAATTGTTAACATGCCGTATTTGGTCGATGGGGTGGGCCTCAATTAATGTTTATGTAAATATACACTGAAGGTCAACCAATCAAACGGTTCTCATTTTGGTGCCACGAATGTAGAGAGGATTGACCGTGAGCCGCCTAGGGGGAGGTTGATGTGTGGGAGATGGCATTTCTGCAGGTGTGTGAAAGC
>NW_022729727.1:0-3624 GCF_011630105.1 Anneissia japonica | reverse complement strand
TTCCATAGTTGTTTCCCTTTCATCATGATGTTTCCGCTTGTGGTTGTAGTTTATGTTTAAAACAAATTAAGAGAAATACAAAAAGGGAAAGAAAGAGATCACGCCAGGGTTGTTATTCAATGGTAAACAATAGTGCGCCCTCTCCCGGGGCACCGGGAGTCAGCCATTGTTGGTCGATATTTACATGTGTTTGGTTCTTGCTGAATAAACGTTATAACTGTAGACTACCGTGTGTGTAATTTCATTTAAGTCGAATCTAGCCTACTGGCGCTGCACTTTTAAAAAGAAGGGTATTTCTTTTCAATAATGAAAAACCATCCGATGTTCACGAGAGATTGAAACTAGTGTTAAGCCCTGAACAGCATAGTTCACTAAGGCCGACGGAAAAGCTGTCTTGCTGTCGGAATTGTGACACGAAAATGAAGAAAATATGTAGGAATTTGGATAAGCTACGAGAGTTGTCGATGCTTACCTTTACGCGTTTTAAAAGACAAGTAAATGTCACTAAAAGAGGAGCAGCCTCATCCGTCCCAAAAGCAAAGCGAAATTTGTTGAGCGAGGTAGGCGAATCATTTATTAATATTGGGCACTTACCAGCTGCTGCTTGTTGTGGGACGGAGAAGTTAGGCCTAGATGATGATGTTACCGACGATTCTGATTCTGATTTAAAGGTATGTCAGTCTTGCAATTACATATTTAGAATTTTTTGTTAATATGAAAATAGTGAAACAGATAAAAAATGTAGATAATTTAGAATGAGGCCTGGTAGGCCTACCTACCTAGCCTACAATACTACCACTGCTGTAAAGTTTATTAAAGACTGGCTTAGGCTAGAGTCTAAGCCTGGCACGGATATAATTATTTATGTACATACATATTATACTAGCCTATTAATTATAATAATAGGCGCAAATGAACTTTATTATTACTCCACCCTAACCTTTACTAGCCTATGCCTAACTCGGGGCCTAACTCCAGTCTTAAATAAAAAAAGAAATATTTGGCCTATCATATATAGAAATTATTATGTCAATTAAATATTTATAATGAGGAAAATAAATGAGAAATGAAAATGAATTAAGGCCTAAGCAGTTATTCATTATTGAAATTATACTAAAGGCATTACAGTACCAGGCATGGTGGACTGATCCTTTTTAGTGTTTATTATTATACTACTGTATATATATGCATTTTATATGTTAATACAGGTACTCATATAAAACAGAAATAATTTTAAAAAGAGATAAATGAAATAAAACTCTGAAATTTCCACAAAAGAGAAAAAAGAAAGATACTGTCCAGTGAAATTACTTAGCAATTTTTCCAAAGAGGTGTAGATAGCCAACATATGCCTTGATTATTTATAATCAATTAAGCAAAATGAATGAGTTCTTTTGCAATTATAGCTTCTTCTGACTTATGGTATTATATGATTTATGGTATGGTATGATTTATATAAAAATTAAGGATATATTTTTTACTATTATTGCTATATTCTCGAAAAAAAACAGATCAAATCACTGTTTATAATTATTAAAACTACTGAAAAGGCTTAATTAAAAATAAAGGGAGTACATTTTATTGTGAAAGAAGAATGCTCATAAAATTATATTGATGTATATTATTACAGGTCATTATACAGTTTTCTACCAGTACTCGGACTAGAAATGTTATAGGAAAATTTAAAACCCTCGTCAGACAGATTGTTGTTGGAGATAATTCCAGTATTTCTAGAGCAGTTTTTAACTGTAATGATGATTTAAAGTAATGTGTTTTAAAGCAAGTTTGTACCATGAACACACAGGAGGTAGGCTTACACTCATTTTTCATTAGGGTTGATATACCTGTGCAAAAATGTATTGACCTTGGCTCTAACTCTGTACAACAACAATGTTATGTTAGGTTAAAAAACATACTTGCACCTTATAATACCGAACTGACCAAAGAGCTACTATTTAGTGACCTATAATCTATCCTTCGAGTGAAAGCTAACGACATCTTGTTGATTTGTGGCAATTTTATTGATTTATACACTATTCACTTTCAAAATATACTACCAACAAAACTGAATAAAATGTATAAATTTTAAAGCAGAAAAACAGTATGAGGACCAATAGAAGTAATTATTTGTTTATCAGGACTGGAAAAGGGAGGGAGGGATGCTTTTTATTATTTTTTTTTTTTCTAACGTCAAATATCACCCTTGGGATGTTTTCTCATGCATTCATATTCAAAGTAAAATACAATATCGAGAAAATACAAATGATATCTATTATTTACTTTAAAAATAAATGAAAAAAGAAAAAAACAATTTCCGAAACTTTTTTCTCCATAATATAGTCCTAGAAGGCATGCCTGGCGAGAGTGATAAACTAGTCTTTCTTTGTTATTGGGCCTAATTTGGGTTCTCAGTTTCAGATAATCATATTTGCTGCAAGCACTGTGCATGTCTGTAAATTGTAAATACAGTGTTATGAAAGTGTGTTTTATCTTTAGGTAAATGTAATTTGCTCCAGAGAGTGTGATTGGTCTTCAGTCCTAAGGAAAACTTCAAAAGAAGATCTAGCAAATTTCCGATGGGAGATGCTGCAACAAGAACTTCAGGACAAAGCTTCACACTTGTTGCAGTTCATGATGGCTGCTGTAAGCAATCCCAGGCAGAAATATAACATAAGAAAAACAAGCGAACATATAATGCCTGCAGTCCTGGATGCAACTGCAAAGCTCTTAAGTCTATACAATGACAACATGAATGCGATAAGAAAGATCAAAGGGATCATTCTGAAGAAAGCAGGACTAAAAAAGGTAATTGTTTATGATATGTACTTGTTTTAGTGCTTAATACACTTTCATTACCAATGCTGATTTTCTAACCAAACTTTCTAAAGAAAAGTTTAAAAAAAAAAATTCCTTTTCAGACTGGATTTATGCGTTTGGCAGCCCTGTACGACACCATTACCTATCCATCTATAAATAGAACCTTAGAAGCCTTTGGTGAACATTTCCAACAACCACTCCTTGGATGGAAAAGGTCAGAAGAAGTAGCGTATGAACAGGAGAAAGCTGGTTCTCCAATAGAAGAATCATTACAGGATGTTCCCTCTAAGGAAGAATCCAAAATGCCACCCGGTTATTCATTTACAGGTAATTCCATTATTATAAGAACATTTAAGAATATAAATAAGATAAATCTTTTAACATGTTTAACATTTAAAAAAGTTGTTTACAATTTAAAATTATCTGAAATTGAAAATTACATTGCTTAACATATTTAAATTTTCCAAAAACTAATAAATTGTATGGTTATCATACATTTTTGTACTGTTATTAAAATGTTTAATGTTATTAAAATGTATATTATTTTTCCATTGTGTTGGTATTGATCCTCAATATTTATTTGTTTTTAATAAGGTGACTGTGCCGGTAGCGGCCAGAGGACGAAATTGCAACAAGGAAAATACAGAAGCACAATGTTGAAATAAGAGTATCGGATAGCTTTATTATCGTTCTTGCCTGCTCGATTGGTTGTTAGCTATCCGATACTCTTATTTCAACATTATGCTTCTGTATTTTCCTTGTTGCAATTTCGTCCTCTGGCCGCTACCGGCACACAATTCAATTAAC
>NW_022729726.1:0-525 GCF_011630105.1 Anneissia japonica | reverse complement strand
CACCCACGAGGTTTAACAGATATACAAAATAAAGATGTTAAGTAATTACCATAGATACCATTAACACATTTAAATAAAAATGTTAAATCCAGGAAATTATGTCGACTTTTAGGTGAAGGAACTTAGATTAATAGAACTTTTTGGAACATTACATACCCTTGAAACAAATTTAACAAAGCGGTGTTGAATAATGTCAATTTTAGAGGCTTGTGTTTATTTAACTGATGCTGTTAAAAATAACTGTACAAGTTTCAACTTGCGGTCTAACTAAGGAATCAAATAGAGAGATATGGGTATTTACATTATTAATATGCCCGCAATTCCGCTTGACGAGTCCTAACACCCTATTAGCTTTAAAATATATAATGTTTAATATGTTCGTTAAAATTAAGCTTAGAGTCGATAATTATGCCAAGATCACAATAAGAATTTACATTGTCTAAAGTATGATTACAAATGCTGTATGGAAATAAAATTTTGTTCTTTTTAATACAAATATTTAAAACTTTACATTTACTTAAACTA
>NW_022729725.1:1131-2004 GCF_011630105.1 Anneissia japonica | reverse complement strand
TGATTCCATGTTTGGAATTTAAAATTAGAAATTGCAAGCTAGTAGGCCCTTGGGGACCCATGGTTGCCATAATGCAGTGCCAGTATATAATTTATACACATTTTAAGTAAAGAGATGTTCGATGAGAATTATGGTGATGATGTGAAAAATTAACGGGTGAACTTTTAATTATGTTAATTACCAATGAGCAACACACGCATTAACGGCAATGAGTTTCATTCAAAGTTAAATTACCATGGTAACAAAAATGTACTACGCAACTAACGACAATATCGCAACTGCTACTACTTTAAAACTTGCATAGTTAAGAAACAGCATCTGCGACCTGTGCCTGTAGGTTTTTGTGAGATGACAAGCAGAACAGTGTTGTAGGGCCTGAAGTGCACATCTGAAAAAGAAAATAACTATTATCAATAACAATTATGTATAATTAGTCCAGTCAATCTGTGACAAAATTATACTGAACAAAGAACTAATTGCAACAGAAACCATTTTTGTGTAATCTGTTCTTAAAATATAACTCAAATTTCTATAAAATCTAATATTTATTTTTGTGTTCCATCCACCAACCCTTCCAGGCTGTAATTGATATTCAGGTGGCTGGCATGAGAGCTCTGGAGATTGAGTCTAAAAGCACAAGTCTCATCACGCTAGACATGCAAGACTATTGGTATCTTTGCAAAAATGCATGGGGTGGGTATTTGCAGTATATCATGACAATTATAGGCTGATCAACCAACTTAGAATTAAATGTCACTTACATTTTTAAATTACATCTATCTTAAATCCATTGTATTTTAATTAACAACTTTTTAGTTAACTTTCCCTTTTTTCACATTTGCATTCTAACAATGTAATCTCTTCTTAACATCT
>NW_022729725.1:0-1037 GCF_011630105.1 Anneissia japonica | reverse complement strand
AAATTTCTTTATGTCTTTATTTTTCTACTGGAGGTGTGAAAATGCATTTAATATTTAAAGTTAGAGTATTTTTTCCCTTCACTAACTATCTGCATTAATAAATGCAAGTACACAAACACATAAGAGTTTCCAACATACCTGCAACAGCCAACAGTTCAGCATCTTCAATGTAATCTGGGTCCAGGTCTGTCAGTGGTTCTTGTTTCTCTTTGTGCTTCTGGAAAGTAAATGTAAAAATATGACAACTTTATTCTAAAAGGGAAATAAACAGGAAGAGAGTCAATAAAAAAAAAATTAAAATTTTATTTGTAAATTAATTAAAATTTAAATTGTTATAATTTAGTTAATTGTTAAAATGTAAACTAAATAATTAAATAATAATTAATTAATAATAATAATAATTAATCAATTAAATAAGTAAATAATAATATTTAATATAAAAATTATGTTAAATGTAATGTTGGTATTGTAGTAGTACATAGAGGGTAATTACCACGGATGCTGAGAAATAGTGTTGACTATCAATTACTGAAGGGTTGTTCTTATTGGCATTATTCATGTCTTACTTTTAAGCGGTTATCAAGATCATTTTTCACAGCAGGAAATTAGTAGACAAACTCCAGGAGCTGCTTTTACCACTTCATGTGGGGACAACAAACATCATTCTTCAGTTCTCGTGTTCATCATGTAGCTTCATATGACGGGTAAGATTTGATTTCACAGTGAACAAATGATGCACTCATGATCCACATCACCTTCCATTCTCACCTGGAAGGAAAAGGAAGAAGTGCACACGTAAAATTATTAATCTTAGTATTACACTCAAGGTAACATAATAAATTCATCAGTTTGTTTTATAACATGATCATTAAATTCATACATTAAAGTGATGCTGCTTCAGACACCCAAGGACCAAGGGGGCTGTACACAACTAAAGACTTAAGCCTGGTTCTCACGAGAGCCCTAGTATTCGGATCGGGAGCTAACCGTTAGCGCTAACTGTTAGCACCTGCGTGAGAACGGATGACTGGTTAGCG
>NW_022729724.1:411-708 GCF_011630105.1 Anneissia japonica | reverse complement strand
CAGTCGGTAGATGTTTACATATATGGCCACAAATAAAACAAGAGGAACCTTTTCTAGTTATGTACTTAATAATGATCTATTGGGCAATGGGGATTACAATAGGGACTTATAAATTGAACCTAACCTAACCTAACAAGCTACTCACGTGAGACCGTCGGCAATGCAGCGTACGCTTGTATGGAACGCCAAAAGGGCAACCTTGAACACTTCAACGATTATACAAACAGTACCAACGAATACACAGGCACTCCAATGAATGTACAAGCACTCCAATGAATATTGAAACACTCCAACGAA
>NW_022729724.1:0-383 GCF_011630105.1 Anneissia japonica | reverse complement strand
AACGAATATAGAAACACTCCAACGAATGTACAAGCACTAACGAATATAGAAACACTCCAACGAATGTACAAGCACTAACGAATATAGAAACACTCCAACGAATATAGAAACACTCCAATGAATGTACAATATATTTGACCCCCAGAATTGGGGATTACGCAACCATAATAGACAAATAACCTCCTACTAATGAAAATTTATAGCCCAGAGTAGCTCAGTCTCTGACCTGAATGACCTTGTACACTTTCTTTTCTTGATTTCTTGAATCCCTGTGCTTTGAGGAACAGCTATTTTTAAAGAACTATTTAGTTCTGATAAACTGTATTAAAATACTTATAAACTAATTCTTTTATCACCATATTTGTTTTAAAATTACTGATATT
>NW_022729723.1:0-719 GCF_011630105.1 Anneissia japonica | reverse complement strand
TGGTAATGGTAATGGTGGTATATTTGTAGTGCGCCTTCCACAATAAAATCGTCTCAAGGCGCCGAAAAAAGGTAGGACCAAGAATTTAAAAGAAATTAAATTAAATGTTGAAATTAAATTAAATTATGTATGTGTATATATATATATACATATATATATACATTATAACATATATACATACTTTTATAAATACATATATATACTTATATATGTATATATATAAGTATGTATATATGTTATAATGTATATATGTATGTGTATATATATATATTATATATATATACATACATACATATCATATATGCATTATAACATATATACATACTTATGTATATATACACACATATACATATATACATATATATGTATACATACACACATATACATATATACATATATATATATATATACACACATATATATATATACATAATATATAGACATATACGTATATATATACATAATATACATACTTATATATATACATACTTATATCTCTACATATATACACATATATATACACACATATATATACACACATATACATACTTATATATATATATACATACTTATATATTATATATATACATACTTATATATATATACATATACATACTTATATATACGTATATATATTTATATATACATACTTATATATATACACATACTTACATATATACCTATATAGGCCTATATATACTTATATATATACACTTATA
>NW_022729721.1:0-578 GCF_011630105.1 Anneissia japonica | reverse complement strand
GGTCTATATAAAATTGGTGTATAATGGAAATAATAAAAATAGATATAAATCTGATATAAAAAAAACGAAATAATAATCACAAATGAGCATCGTCATAATAATCATCCTCATGAAAATAAGTCTAAGTGATAATGAAAATATATAGGATCACAAATATATCTTATATTTGTGATCCTATATATTTTCATTATCACTTAGACTTATTTTCATGAGGATGATTATTATGACGATGTTCATTTGTGATTATTATTTCGATGCTCATTTGTGATTATTATTTCGTTTTTTTTATATCAGATTTATATCTATTTTTATTATTTCCATTATACACCTATTTTATATAGACCCTTTGTCTCATTTTAATTACTGTTCTCTCAGATTCTCAGTATTACAGTTGACTTCCTTATTATTGTTTATTTTGCATTGTTGTTTGTCACAAGCAATTTTACCGCCAGTCCTTTTTAATGCTTCCGACTGTTTATTAGTTTATCACTTCTCATTTACTAATTGCTGGCTTTTTATCTTACGACTTATCTTGGTTATTCACTTGATACTTTTAGTTTGATTTGTTCTGTAATTCT
>NW_022729720.1:0-789 GCF_011630105.1 Anneissia japonica | reverse complement strand
CCCCCCCCCCGTCTACTTTTAAACAATTCCAAAAAAAATAAGCCACTTTGGTGTAGGCCTAGTTTCTGTGCTAAGAAATGAATTTATGATGGCCCTAAAGAGTACTACATTGTCACTATATTTCTCCATTGTATCATCTGGTTTAGTGTGTATGTTTTTGTTTCATAAACAACATCAAATTTATGATATATAGTCTGCGGGTGTAAAACAGACTGCACCAGCCGGGATTCAAACCCGGGACCTTCTGCTGTATATACAGACGCCTTAAACCGACCATTAAGGCTTTGTTTGAAATTCAAATTCGATTAAAGCAACTTAATTATCGTAATCCTGCGCATGCATAGTTGCAGAGCACTATTCATTGATGCATGGAAAATAACAGAGATCAATATGATATGCCCTATAGGCCTATATATATGTATGTATGTATGTATGTATGTATGTATATATATGCTAGAAACAAATAGGTGCGTATAATATAAATCAAGGTAGCCGTTAACACTGTTAAATCATATATGAATCATCAAAGAAAGGTAAATACAGTGTTCGAATAAAGGACTTAATAAATACACCGTGTAGCATAGCTCTCAACGAGTGTAGTCCTGTAAATAAATGAATAAAGAAATTGTGTAATAAAATGCCTCTGGCGGGACTCGAACCTGCGACCTCTCGCTGTCAAGGCGAGTGTCATAACCACTAGATCACGGAGGCTTCATGGTTGAAAAGATTCAAATACCACCAGATACACTCTATTACACAATAGGTACGGCTAGAAACAAATAGGTGCAT
>NW_022729719.1:0-733 GCF_011630105.1 Anneissia japonica | reverse complement strand
TCTTTTTGATGATGGGTTATATGGTTTAGTTTGTTTGAGAATGTTCCATTTAATAATAAATTCCATGTTTTTTTGTTTTAGTTCCCATATGTACTTGCTTAGTTCTGTGTTAAGTCTCTTGGATTTGTTTATGAAGGAGGCTTTGTGGTTATTGTATCTTGTCTTAAATGCGTTTTCTGTGAGTCCTACGTATGTTTGGTTTGGTTTGTTATTAGTTGTAACCGTTGCCTGGTAGATAACACATTCTTTGAGGCAGTGGCCAGACATTGGGGATTCTTCGGGCTTCCTGCAGTTGCATCCTTTGTTGGTTTGCTGATTTGTTTTCTTGTTTATGGTTGCTTTGTTGTGGCCATCAATGGTCTGTTTAAGGTTTCCAGTGCAACTGTAACTAATTTTGACAGTGTTTCGATTAAACAATTTATGTAGTGTGTGATTTTGTGGGAATGCTTGATCTAAAGCCTCGATGAAAGTTTTCCCGACATTGGTGGCAACACTCGTGCTGTACGGTGTGTTATACCAAATTATGTTACGTTTGCGGGATTGGCTGTGCTTCTCGTTTATGGGTTCTTGCGGTGGTGAAAATTTGAGCTTATAATTGTATCCGCTTTTATTGAGGGCCTGTTGGTAAATTGGTGCTGCGTCATTGAATGATTGCTCGTCGTACGAAGTTTCGGATAGGCGTCTATTTATTGATTCTGGGATATTTTTGAGAATTCCTGGTGGGTGATTGGAT
>NW_022729718.1:0-618 GCF_011630105.1 Anneissia japonica | reverse complement strand
AGAAAGACCAGAAAGAAGGGAGCATGACGTCACTGTAGGCTCACTCCAAAACAACCTATTTTTTTTAATGTCTGTTGTCTCCACCATTTCTAAACAAAATTCTTTCTCTATATCTGTCCCTTATGGGTGGATGGATATATTCGGTGTAAACACCAAGGATAACCCACAAAAGTCGGAAGAATACTTGTTTCCAGTGAGGTCCTTCTGGTGGTGATTGGGCACTACATCGGCAGTGGCCTAACGATGAGCCCGGGGCCCAGTGGTTTTCTGAGAATGGGGTCCCCTTTTTGATCCGGTCAACACTTTGATTGTGGGAATTTAAATTTGCTCGTTTTTCTAATATTTGGCATTGTATTTTAGATTGCTTTTAACAAGGAAATAAATTATATATCAGTTGCAGATTTAGGTATTCAAAATAGAGGGAATGTGGGTAGGGAGTGGCTTTCACACACCTATTCCACCTCAGCCCCAGCATGGTTGGGGCTAAGGTAAGATCATTTATGAATACGGCACCTCAAAGTGGCCGGAATTGGCACTCATATATTTAAAATGTGAGTATAATTTCCATTTTTAAAACAATTGGAAAATTGTAGGTGCCCCCAGGCCGACAGGGCCCCC
>NW_022729717.1:0-712 GCF_011630105.1 Anneissia japonica | reverse complement strand
AATTATAGCAATGACGTCATTTTTGAAAATACGCATTTGAGCGTATCTCGCTTATCCTTGGTCGATCGTCTTGCAACTTTGAATATGTTATAGCTGAGACAATTCTCTTTAATATAATTGACCCCTTTTTACATTTTGATGACGTCATCATGGTCAAAAAATTGTTTTTTCTGACCCTCTCATTTCTCTTTTATTAAAACGTTGATGACCTCATATAATCTTAACCATTCGTCATTTCTGAATCATATTAAGTGAGCATAATCTTCAGGTCAAGGTTGAATGTCAGGTACCTTAGTTTTCAGTTCTCGCGACTTTACGTTCGCGTACGCGTGCGTCAACATTTATATATGCATAAAACCATGAATGTTTTTAATCATTTATAGCTCCATAGGATGAAAGGTGACCCCCAATTTTTATTACATATTCTAAAAGCACATGAGTTGTAGATACGATTTTATAGATCATACTGGCTGATCGGACATTTTGACGTCATCATACTGCCATTTGAATTAAGAAAAAGTTTAATTTTATTTATGACGTTATTACTTTTTATACTCGTTTAAACGTACTCGCTTATTTTGATTGATTGTCTCCCACCTGTGAGTATGTTATAGCTAAATCAATTCTCTTTCGGACGTGTCCTGGTAATCCGCTAACGTTAGCGGATCACCTCTTGTTATTGTACGGAATCAACTTTCTTATTCTTCTTTCT
>NW_022729716.1:0-807 GCF_011630105.1 Anneissia japonica | reverse complement strand
TGCCATTGGTTTAATTTAGTGTACTGGGAGAACGTTCCTAATATTGAGTCCAAATGGTGTGGTTTTTTAAAGTAAAAGTTCCCAGTGATTCTCTTTATCTTTGCGATTTTTGTCGCTCCAATTGGCATTATGGTCAATTGCAATCACTCTGAAATTTGAAATTGAATGACCAGCTAAATTGAAATGTTCGGCTGCTGGTTGATCAAGCTTAGATGTTCTGATAGCTGATCTACGTTGTGTCATTCTCATACGGAGAGTGTTTTTTGTTTCTCCGACATATTGTTTACCACAAATATTACAATATATGAGATAAATGACATTTTTTTTATCCGAAATATGTGGTTTGTTTGGTTGCTCTTGAATGATTGTGTAGAATCAAGCAAGGAGCATGTTTTGCATGATGAACCACAAAGATGACTACCCAAATTACGGTTGTCGCAAGAGTTAGTTTGCCTCTTGAATTTAGATCGTACTAATATATCACGAAGGTTAGGTGGTCTGCGATAGGCTATGAACGGTGTATCCGGAAAAACAGACCTAAGACGTTCTGTGGTCTGTAGAATGGGCATATGTTTCTGAATTATAGTCCTTAGTGGTGGTAACCTAGGGTGATAGGTAGTGACCAGTGGCACTTTGGTCGATCGTTGACGTGGTTTGTACGTCAGTGTTTGAGCACGAGGTATGTCCTTTGCTATTTTTTTTTTATAGCATTTTCAATGGGTCCTCGATGATAATTTCTATTACGGAGATGTCCGGATAGTTCTTCTGTTCGATTCTGAAAATCTAAATCCGAAGAACAAATGCGTC
>NW_022729715.1:0-1742 GCF_011630105.1 Anneissia japonica | reverse complement strand
AGGCCTATGTCGCGTTAATAATTTTTCTGTTAATCGTGATGTTACAGATTGGAAAAAAATGCATCACCTCAGTAATTTAAGCTTGAATTGAATACTAACATATAATTAAGATGATAGACACAAGTAATTTTCTTAAGTGTTCTCATATAGATGGATGCACAGGTTAATTTCATTGCGAATAAGATTTAAGAGTCCAATAGTGAATGAATGTATAATAGAACCATGTTGTAAATGTCACCTCTCTTCGATCTTAGACTGGGGTTCATAAATTAAAGATCAATCGAATGAATATATTTAAGATTGAAAAATACCAGATAATCTCCTTTATGACAGGTCGGCAGTCGAACACCGGCTTCATTTCGTTTATGGGCTTATATGATTTTTTTTCCTTTCCAAGATTAGCAACACGCGATTCTTAAAGCTTAAGGTGATCGAATGTCGACGATTTACAGTCGAGTTAAACGCAGAACAATACAGTTAGTTGGTCAATTTGTATTGCGTTTCTAGTTACCGTTTGTTTAGTGTTAAATTACAAACATTGTAACAACACATTATGCTTTTTCTTATGACTTTATAACTCTACACTGGTAGTGTCAAAAAACCGCAATCTGTTGATTTTATTTTTCAACGCGTTCCCGTCCTGCCGATCAAAATTGTCATGCACACGTCATCGTGATGATGGAGAATCTGTTTCAAAGTAGTTAAAGACTGCAAAATTAACCTAGCCTCTCGCTTTGAGAGTTGTGCTGTCAGGAATTAGTAAATCTAGACAATTGATCGACTCGCTAAAATCACTTGCTTTACATCGAATTAAACAACCATTACCAGAGCATACGACACGTCAGGAACTATTATCCAAACGCAATCTCACGCCAACATGATTAAATTAAACACTAATGCTACAATTAGGTTAGTAACACACGACACGCAGTTGCAAACGCGTTCGCATGCAAGCCCGTACCATAAAACCCGTATTGATTAAATAATGTGCTGATTTGGCCGAAAGCGTAGGCATACTAACTGCTTCGCTACAATCACGATCGGATTGCAAGTCAAACACTTGAATAATGTCAATTAATGTACGCACTTTTTCGAGAACGATTTTAATGTTCATAGCTGGCTAATGGTTTTGTTGCGTGAGTCGGGTCCGCGGTTTTGCATAGCTCAGCGCCCGGAGCGCAAACGTCAAATTGATAGCGTATACGGAGGTAAAAAATGCAAACTGTGTGTCGAGACGCTTTACGATGATTTGATTTTGGCTGTCATTTAAGAGAATTTTCATCGACCATATATCCGATGAATCTAACACATATCAGCTCTGACAAACAGAATGAAGTTGTATGAACCCTCAAGGGGTGAAATTATATTGTGGGTGCGTCTTAAAATTATATATAATTGCGAAAATTACAATAGAATACGAACTCTGCTGTTTAAGTCGTGTTGAATTATTATGATGATGACAGTCAACGACAGTGACAAAGTGAGATGTTTAAGAAAAACACGAAACTATATGTAGAACAGTTTCCAAAGCAAGCGATATCAGAAAATTGTGTATATAACCTAAGGAATGATAAATAAATCATGTTATGTTAGTCTTGAAAATTTGATAAAAATGGTCTCTCTTAATATAAAAGTGTAGTATAATAATTATATAATGAAAATACTTAGCCATAGGATTAAATTAATCCCGAATATTTAGATTTATAGATATAGGCCTATAAGATATACCTAAGTCTAACTTA
>NW_022729714.1:0-1455 GCF_011630105.1 Anneissia japonica | reverse complement strand
AGTAGACTGAGATGAAATTGTGTCTGTTATTTAGTTTTAAGAAACTTTGCCCATTTTTCTATATCTTTTATTGTTTGAGAAACAGTGAAAAAAAATTCATTGAAATAACCAATCATTATACAGTTGAACTTGCCCAAATCAAATCCAAAATGTAATTAAAATATTGTTCGACTTAGATAAAATTCGACTTACAGATTGTTAATTAATGGAAAACACCACAATTTGTCATGTAAAATAACATCGACTTAGAAATTATTCGACTTTGGCAAGTTTAACTGTAGTACTAGTTTCTTATAAAACTGTATGTGTATCAACAGTTTCTTTCCATTGTTATAAGTTTGTTTTAGTCTTGTCATTAGGGCATCCATAAATGTTATGCATAATTGTTGGAATTTTTAGATTCCACTTCAAGTTTCATGCATTTACAAAATGAAAAAAATGATTTTATAACACTTTAGACCCCCTCCCCTTTCAATATGTACAGTATGTACTTTTTTTATGCCTGTTGTCTTTCAATTAAAAAAGTAAGGCATTTTAACTAACATTTTGAAATTAATTGACTAAGTGAATAAATAACATTATTAAAACAAATGGAATATTATTATTAACTGTACGTACAGTTTTAATGAATTAATAAAAAAAAAAATGTTTTAATGATATAATAGGATCAATTATACCTTATATAATTTGATGTCAAGTTATTATTTACTGTTGATACATATTGATATTCTGATCATCTGCTAATTGATACAGTACTGTATCTCTTGGTAAAGGGAATGAAAGAATATAATCAGTGTAATTAGTTTACAAAAAAAGTTTAATAACACATCACAAAGCTCCAATATGAACATATCTGTTCTTGTCTCATAAAATCCGGACCTATTAACATTGATGTACAGTACACTCTTTTGTAATTATTATTACTATTACGAATACGATAGTATAATACATACTCCAAGTATCGAAATGCACGCCATCGCGTCGGGATTCAATATTTTGACATTAATTATGTCATCATCATTCCTGATGATGACATAATTGATGTAGAAATATTGAATTCCGACACGATGGCGTACATTTCGATACTTAGAGTACAGTATGCATTATACTATCTTATCTGAGATTAATCAGTGGACCTTTCGGATAATGAATACGATTGATCATTTTTCCCCTTTTTTTTGATATACAGTATCATCATTCTTATTGTAAAAAAGAAAACAAAAAAGATGTATATTGTACGAATAAAGGTGGGTTACCCACACGAAATATAAAAAATACTTCTTGTACTGTAATTTCTTAAATGTTAATGTTTTCCCTTAGCTCTCTTAGTAATAGCATCATTGTTTACACTGTGCCATTTTGTTTCATATTTTCCTCTTTTCCTTCCTTTAGTATTTCCCTTTAACTGGAGAATGGAACGCTGAATTCTCAGTTTATTGTCATTGTATCCGAAGT
>NW_022729713.1:0-819 GCF_011630105.1 Anneissia japonica | reverse complement strand
ATATCCAGGAAAGGCAAGCTAGTTGATGATATCTCGTGCGTGAATTTTATCGCTGGATGAAATGATGAAAGCGATCGTTTCTTCTATTGAACAAGATGCGGCCCCAATGCAATCGTCAATATAACGCTTGAAGAAGGGTGGTGTGGTGCCAGTAAACTGTTCAAATATTTGTTCTTCAAGGTATCCCATGAACAGGCACGCAAAACTTGGACCCATACGCGTACCCATACTAACTCCTGAAAGCTGTCTGTAGAACGTTCCATTAAAACTAAAAGATGCAGTTCGGAGTACCAATTCTGCAAGACGAATAATGGTGGATGTGGCATATTTGGTAGTACTATCACGGTCTAGAAAATGTTTCAAAGCAATCAAGCCGTCCGGTATAGGTATTGAAGTGTAGAGAGATTTGACATCCATGGTGAAAATATGACAATTTACTCCGGTAAATTGAAATTCACTGTATAAACGGATGGCTTCGTTGGTATCTTTGACATATGTAGGTAACCGTTGAACAATAGGTCTCAAAACATTATCGAGGAATTCACTTATGATGACTGTGGGACAATTGCAAGAAGACACGATAGGACGACCTGGTGTGTTAGCTTTATGTATTTTAGGCAGCATGTAGAAGCGTGAGCAGAATGGATGCGGGTTAACCAAACACTTGGCAGTAGGAGGTAGTTCGTTGTTGTTAATCATATCATCAATAGCAGTGCTTACCAATGACTGGTCTTGAGCTGTCGGGTCTTGAAGTAGAGGTAGGTACGTTGCATTATCTGATAATTGACGCTCCCCTTCAGCAATGTAAAGTTCCCTTTT
>NW_022729712.1:0-641 GCF_011630105.1 Anneissia japonica | reverse complement strand
GTTATCTTATACAACTAATGCTAAACAACTTTTAGAATAAATGAGTAAACTTAGTGTTCTAAACAAATATATACTTTATGATATAATGATACATTTATGCACAGATAATAAAGATTTATGATCTAAAAAAAGAAACAAAGACACATTTGTAGATACTTAGAGGCGTAAATTGGAATGATAGCAAGGGTACAATGTAGGCCAATCTTATATTTTGAAAGTCATTTAGGTTTTGTACTTTTAGAGTTCAGATGAATCGATTTGTTTTCATCTTACAACCTTCCATTGTGTATTATAAATGACGATGTATCTTCCATTATGCACAAGAGTTACTATGGCAGTGTTTACACATTGCATTCAGAACCACTTAACAAATATTTAGCACATGCCTATCTTGTTTCCCATACTTTTTACAAACATGTAATTCATTGTATTCAACAATGTTTAGGTGTGCAGTATTATTTTGAAAATATTATGCATAGTACTAAAGACCTATTACTCCGATTGGCGCTCTTAACAATATAGCTATACGATTGAAGATGCTTCTTTCAAACCAGAGCATGCGAGTGAGAAAATTCTAATATCGAGCAAGTTAATGATTATAAGCCTATGTCTCCTTAAGCAGGTGAATGCGAGTACCTGGA
>NW_022729711.1:941-1187 GCF_011630105.1 Anneissia japonica | reverse complement strand
GAAGAATGACGAATTGCTTAGAGAAAGGCTGTCGATACTCGAAGAAGAGAGAAGAACTTTCATCGAGTCTGTTCTTTGCTTTACCTATATACTGGTATTGTGGTTCCTGATTGAGTTCATTGTGGAAAGATATCGCAGTTTGACGAACTGATGGAGCAGAAAAAATGTACAGCAACCAAGATAATAGAAATTGTACATTATCTGTCTCTTATACACATCTAGTGTCCCCCGCACTTGCAACCGCGA
>NW_022729711.1:0-899 GCF_011630105.1 Anneissia japonica | reverse complement strand
GTAGAAACATGTAGATCGCCCTCTATAATACTAGGAGATCAGATCTTATGCCGACATTCGCTAAAAAAGAAACACAAAAGGCACACAAGGTTCAAATTTTCAAACCTTTATTGACACAATTAACAAGGGGTCGAACCTTTCAGGATCGTCTCGCATTCTCTCGCCGTCGATTTCAAGTGTAGGTGTTGGGCGAAAAATTTTCTGTAACGTTCTGCGATCCGACGACGGAAAATTTTTTCGCCAGTTTGTTGGCAGACTTCCAACAGGCTTGTTGGGTTCCATCTTTTTTGGAATTTCGCATCCGATCTCTGTGTAATTTCGAGCTCGAAGGTTGCATCTTTTTTATGGCGAGCATCAAAATTTTCAAGGAACCGAACTTCTTTTTCAAAAGAGTCAATTGCAGTATCATTTCGGTTCTAATTTCCTTCGACATCGTCACCTTTTCCGTCCTGCTATTACCCAACGCACGCAGCACCTTCTCGACAACGAGCGAGTCGGCGGACCACAGAGTTTTCACCCTCTCAACCAAAGACGAGTACATCTCTTCTTGCGACATTATTCCATTCTGGTTTTTGCAACTCGTCTCCAGCTTCTATTTATATAACACTTTCACCTCTCGTCCGGTGACGCATGACGTAAGTAAGATATCGATGACGACATCGTCTCGCTAGCTTTCAAAAATGGAACGACGTATATAAAAGGGGACGCTTGAAGCACGAGAGGAATCATGTCGGTGACTATGCGAATAAAGGTGTACGAGGACGGAGTCGAACGTGTGTTAGAGAGGACCAGGTCGGCTGCAGAATTGATCCGCGATTTCGAATCCGAGATTCTCGGAGAGATGACTCTGTCTTTATGCATTCGGGTCGGAGAGAAAGAAAGCATGTACGAGAGCGGAC
>NW_022729710.1:0-963 GCF_011630105.1 Anneissia japonica | reverse complement strand
TGGTACATGACTTTCGGACTGGTATGCCTTCAGTAGCCCTATGTACTCTAGGTGTAAATAAATACCGAGAATAGGCCAATTTTAGTGAGAACTAAACCTGTTTTGATAACGTAGGGCCAATATACAATGCAAAGCAAATTGATCACAAAATCAGAAGCATGATTTCAAACATCAGAACCCAGCTTTTATTGTTTAAAACTGTCGGGGCCCCATTGAGCGAAACTACGGTATTATAGTTTATGTTATATTTTTTAAACTACAATGTCGGGGCCCCTCACGCCTGGGGCCCTGGCGACCCCCTTCCCCCGTCAGCGCCCGAGTGTGACGCCACTGATTGTAACAACTGCAGATTGTAGCAACCCCAAAACGAACGGCGCTTCAGAAAATACAGTACAAGTATACAAATTATTCTCGCAAACTTCATATCTATCGCGTTGTTTGTGTTAAGTTAACTTAATTTATTTTTATTTTTTGAAGTGTACAGTTTTTTTGAATATTTTAAAATCCTTAAGTTAAGTTCTTTTTTTTTAATTTTCAATGAAAAATAAATGTGATCTTTAATATTGACCTTGGTACAATGTAAACCTGTAATCATATATGATTACTTATACAGATATTATAGGCCTAGACTAGGACCAGGCCTCCTACTATGGTATAGAGGCCTAGTCCAAGACCTTGTTGCAAATCCCAGCCCACATAAGCCTAGCCTATAATGCCTAGCATAGGGTTTGTTTTCGCGGTACCCTGACCATTAAAAATTAGCAGACACACTGGAAGCGTTGTTCACGGCATTGGACTGCAGCGAAAAATGATTCCCCCATCATTAATGGAACAGGCCCACGTCACGCTTGGCTGACTAGTTTTGATTTACATTTCGCATGTCTTGTCTTGTGTTGTTGTAAAATGTATTTCAAAACAGTCATGCTTGGATGGTTTGACATGGACTTTTGCTGCTTATGGCAC
>NW_022729709.1:0-652 GCF_011630105.1 Anneissia japonica | reverse complement strand
TGTGATGACCCCAATAAAAATACCCATCAAAATAAAGCTTAGGATGTAAGCTTTTCAAAGAAGGAAGGAGAACGATTGATGGAACGGCGAACCGCCGCCGCCAGAAAATCGATGCTCACTTGTTTAACTCTCAAGCTGAAAAATAAGCCAACCAGACGACAAAACACTATGGTCGATGTCACAGTTGACGCGGACGATGATCCGTTTCAACCGTGGATACTTCGTGAAATCGGTACGTATATTCTTAATTATTTTTGATTATTAAGTTAACTCTAATATATATATATATTTGAAGGGAACTGCCATTATAAATATTACTTTAAAAATGCCGTTATCGGCGTCACTGGCTAAGAAACTGCGTTTCCACCGCCAATCCATTCTTCGCAGTGATATAGGTTAGGGCCTAGTTTGGTCAGTGTTTTAGGCCTAGCTTAAAATTAAAATTTGTCGGGTTTTAAAATTTATATTGATGTTTTGGCTTGCTTCCATGGTTTAAAACTATTCTGGATATATTTTAAAGTAGTAATATTGAAAACTCAAGTGACGTTTACGATGCTAAATTAATAATACTAGGAATGATTTTCTCTTCACGGCGGCGACTGATGAAATTTGATAATGCTTCTTCCCTGGGTTCGCACGTTGATTTGAGGGC
>NW_022729708.1:0-1012 GCF_011630105.1 Anneissia japonica | reverse complement strand
GTCGGAACTCCGAAGCGGCCGTTCCATCACGAGTAAATGACAATCTTTGACCTGGTGAACGTCCAAGAATCCGATGCAACCCTCGATCCCCAAGACCACACGTAGGAAGTGCGCCTCCGCCAATATCGTTTCGCCCGATTCGTTCGTCAGGTAGGACGCCGAGGAGTTTCTCACTATCTTCACGGCGACCGGCAGTCCGTCGGCTCTTCTGATCGCCGAGTAAACGCTTCCGAAAGCACCGTCCATTAAGTGGCCCGAGAAGTCGTACAGGTCCATAGTTGTTTTCTTATTCGTTTGCCACCGATAGATGTTAGATAGAAATGAAAAAAAATGCGAAACTAATAACAATTTTGTTTTTCTTTCCTCTTTTATTGGTTTTTCAAAACACATTCTCTCCGTGCTGCGCCAGCAGCTTGTCGCACGCGGCGAGCAGTTCGACGTCTACAGAGTGAGGAGGGATCGAACGATCGAAAATGCCGTTCGTCGGACGAGCAGCACACACACCGCGATCTTCTTCGTCGCTGCTGCTATCGCCGTCGTTTCCGCCTCCGGCGCCGTCCACCTCCACATCGTCGTATCCTCTCCGCAGCAGCTGCTGGAGCTGCCTGATGATGGACCTGATTTCGGTTCGTTGGACGCCTTGCTTCGGGATGCCATAAGCTCTCGATCGCGGCGCTCGTTTTTGAAGTCCTCCTTGTACGATTCGCACTGAGCCTTCAGCAGCGAGTTCATATCGGACAGGCACTTGTACTGCTTGCACAACCTCACGGTGTCCGGTAGCATGTTCTTCAGAACTTGGTAATCGTTCTTCGCTTTGTCCAACTGCTCATTGAGGAGCGCTCTTTCCCTTCTCCCGACGTTTTCGTCGTTTTTCAGAGACTGACAATCGTTTCTAAATCTATTGATCTGCTGCATGAGAAAATCTCGTTCTTTCTTCACCCTGTCGTGCTCTTTGTTAGCGGCGTCCACCTCGACTCCGGCGGCGACCCGTCCCAGTCCGACGTAATCGGGT
>NW_022729707.1:0-924 GCF_011630105.1 Anneissia japonica | reverse complement strand
ATAGGCAACACAGCATGCAGACAAGCCTTCATCTCTCTTAAAGACCACAAAGAAAACTTTGAAACAAACCGATGGAGCAGAAATCTGTGAAATAGTAAGACTATACTTACTACAGGAACTTGAAATAAACTTAAACGCCACTAGCATCGGTCTATACAGAGACGACGGCTTAGCCGTCCTAAGAAATCAAACTGCCAGAAAAGCAGACCTAACAAGAAAGAAACTCATTAAAATATTTCAAGCACAAGGCCTAAAAATAACCGTACAAACTAACCTGAAATCCGTAAATTAGCTAGACGTCAACCTCACCCTGGAAACGGAAACATACCAGCCATACAGAAAACCCGGCAACCAACCCTTATACATAAATGCCCAGTCCAACCACCCACCCCCGATCATTAAACGCATCCCAGAAACCATAGCAAAACGAATATCGCAAATATCAACCAATCAGGAAGCTTTCCAAAAAACTGCACCCATATACAACGAAGCGCTAGCACAAAGCGGATATACAGAAAGAATAAAATTTCAAGAAAACGAAGAAAGCAGTACACCAAAGAAAAGAAACCGGAGCAGAAACACAATCTGGTTTAATCCACCATACAGCAAAAACGTGAAAACCAACGTAGGCGCAACATTTCTGAAATTAATAAGCAAACACTTTCCAAGAGGACACAGATACCACAAACTCTTTAACAAAAACAACATTAAAGTCAGTTACAGTTGCATGAAAAACATTGGAACAATCATTAGTGCACACAACTCAAAAATCATCAACAAAATCAAAGAAGAAACACCCAGTAAGTCATGCAACTGCAGAAATAGCGAGAACTGCCCATTAAACGGTAAATGCCTAACAAGTGCCCTAGTATATAGAGCCACTATAACAACACAAGAAAACACAAAAACATACATAGGCCTGTC
>NW_022729706.1:0-524 GCF_011630105.1 Anneissia japonica | reverse complement strand
GCAAAGATTTTGGTTTAGGATAAAAGTTTATGTTCCAAATGAAAAATAACATTTCAAAGCGCATCATCAATTATTCTGCCTCCTTTACGATTTGTGAGACATAATTTTTGCAACAGCGCCTTCTATTGTACCAAAGTTTGGATTTGGATGGATAAGCAAATGCCCAAATGTATAGTCGAGTGATGCAAGGTGTGTGATTTTATAACAACATCTAAAGTTGACTAAATGTACAGCAGGAAAAAGGTGAGTTTAAATTACATCTAAATAATTCATCCTATTGCCTTATGCGAGATAGACCTAGGTACAGTAATATATTTACATTTCTGTTGTGCTCATTTAATCCATTGCCGGCCGGGTGAATGTACTCTAGCTAGGCCTAGGCAGTAGGGTAAGCGTAAGTCGTACCACCAAGCCTGGTCCAAGCTAGGGCTTTTGTATTTTATGCAGCCTTGGCCTAGGCTACTTTAAGCCTACTGCTACTGTTATCTAGGTAGTGGCATGTGAGTAAACACATTGTCACCGGC
>NW_022729705.1:0-1202 GCF_011630105.1 Anneissia japonica | reverse complement strand
CTGTTGACTAAATGTCTTCCTGCTAACATGATGCGTTCTTTATTTAAATTTTACCTGCGAAAAAAAGCCAATTTAATTATCTAATAAACAAGTTACTATCAGAGAATCTTTGGTGCCACCACCTACCATAAACCCTTGGACAGAAGCCTAATGGGCTTTACCTTGAGAAGAAGCCCATCTCGAATCGAAAATCTACCAAAAATACCTGTCCTATCCAGCTGCCTAGACTTGCGTACTAAATAAGGAACACAGTGCTAGTTTTTACATACTGTAGGCCGCTTGCCCCAGTTAGAATACTAAAAATAGGACAAATAGTTTTAATTACTGTAGGGCTTACAACAATATCAATACCAGACTTAACAATTTACAATGGTTACCCCGTTTACATAGGGGATATGCATGGATGAATTACCAAACAATTACACGAGCGAGAGCGGCACAATAGGCCTAGGCTAGGCCTACTGCTTTTCACGTACCGTACCACCACTACCAACAACCAAACCACGCTCTAAACCTGATGCGAGGTCTTGTTGTTGCTGCAGCGATCGGCAAAGTTACAAGGCAAGCCTGGCTGCGATCTATCTAGAAGGAGGAAGTTAAGACCAGATAATGGGCACCACTACTAAATTTGGGCACCACTAATGCAGGTGTTATATATTAATCATTAGATGGGCACCGCTACTGCATTCTGGGCACCACTACTGCAGGTGTTGTTATACATTTCATATATTAATCTTTAGATGGGAATGCTACTGCATTATGGGCACCACTACTGCAGGTGTTATTGTATTTTATATTATAATATCCTTTTATTGGGCACTGATACTGCATTACAGGCACCATTGCTGTAGTTGTTACTGTACTTTACTGGTAATTAAGTTCAAGGTACACATTGTACTGATCTGCTGGTATGACTAAAAATTGTTTTATTATTAAGAAATAAATGGTTTTTTGTTATTATCAAGATATTTTATATATATATATATATATATATATATACAGAATATGTATATATATATTTAATAAATATTATATATCGGTATCTTTATTCAAAAATAATATTCATTATGTAGTAATCAAGTTTATTCAGCACTACAGTATCACTTCTTAGTTTTCTTTATTTACAGTAAAACAACAAAGGTTACTAAGTCGACTTGGTTTGAGTATGATGGTTTGAGACACATTTCTATTATCGATATATA
>NW_022729704.1:0-572 GCF_011630105.1 Anneissia japonica | reverse complement strand
CGATCGAGTCGTTCTCTGTCTCCTACAAACTCGAGACAACATTCGTGTATACTTCTTCTTCGGTTTTTCAGCCAAAGCAATTGCATTCTTGCGGACGGGGTCAAACTTGGTCTTTGTCTAACGAAGGAAGGCATCGTGAAACAATGAAATGAAACACTTTTTGAATTGCTCGTCTCGCCGATGTCTTGCTTTATACATGCAGTTCGGTGACGTCATCGTACCTCATATGTTTCATTACTGCAGGTACCCAACACGTCATGTGGGTTGGATCGACTTGCAACTACAAACGATCATTATGATTGGCCGGGTACCCATGACGTCATGTGGGTTGGATCGACTTGCAACTACAAACGATCATTATGATTGGCCAGGTACCCATGATGTCATGGGTGCCCCGATTGGATACTATAAAAGGCCAGGAGATTCGAATCGATTCACTCGTTTAAGAGAAGTTTTGCAAGGAAAGCACGTCAAACTTACAAAAAGGAAATGTCTCAGATGAACAAAGCTGCTGTGCCATCCTACCGCGACGACTGCTGTCTAAACGGAAATACGGATGGGAACGACGAGTT
>NW_022729703.1:0-1497 GCF_011630105.1 Anneissia japonica | reverse complement strand
TGATAAATAATGTTTATTGAGTAAAGTGAAATCAACTGCACAACGAACGCAAGTCAAATTAAAAGTGAACAAGAAGTTACGGTATTAATTCAGAAATCACAATGGGATGCTCTGAATAAGGCCAAAGGCGGGTCGCATGTAAAGTAAGACACGCTAGCAGCCCATACTAAGTGCAGGTTTTGCAGTTGATCCTTTACTCAAAGAGGGAGTAACCTAAGGCAAAGAAACATGCACTAACAGCATGTAACACATGAAGTGAAATTGCATTTAACAGGTGGCACAGCATGCGTTGACCAGCAGTGCAATACATGGAAAAAAAACCTTGTAATTTACATGCGGTACAGCTTGCACTGATATCCACTGTGGTACCCAGAGGAATTCAATTATTAGTTATTAGTTAATACACATTAATAAAACTTATTTGTTTTGTTCTATAGTTCATTTTCCTACTCTTAAGAAGAAACGCTGTATATGACATGTGGTACAGCATACGTTGATATCCTGAGTAAAATGCAAAGAAATCATATACATTACTATCTATTTGTAATATTACATGTGGTACAGCATGCGATGATATCCAGTATAATGCCTACTCTAAGAAAACCACTGCAGACCTAATGACATGCGGTACAACATCTGTCTCTTATACACATCTAGATGTGTATAAGAGTTAACATGTGGTACAGCATGCGCTGATATCCACTGTAATCCCCAGAAGGATGTACTTATAATAGTTACATAATATATAACATAATAATACATTCATAATATTTATTAATATTGTTTTATAGTTCATTTCCAATGTGGACGGGACGTTGCTTGCGCTAAAAATGCCATAGAATAAATATATATTTAAAGAAATACACAGCATGTACAGTATGCGCTGACACATGAGAAAATGAGTAACAGAAACAAACAATTGTGATGAAAAGAGCTCGGAGACGAGCCAAGCTAGAGGGTAGAACTTTAGCTATTGTTAAGGGTAAAATGACCTGGTCTGATGTACCGTTTGAAAGTGAGTAGAAAGCATTAGAACATAGTCCAACAAAAGAAAAAATTGCATATGAATAGAATTCTATTGTTCTCTTCCCCCCTAATCCCCTCAATTCTTTTGTTTAGACCCCAACTCATCGATATTTAGAACAATGGAATTGACCTTGTGACCTTAACTTCCGGTCGAAGACCTATTGTTTGATTTTACCGGACCTTGAAATATGAATAAGTAATTTATGACGTAGTGGTAAAACTGGATTCGATGTTTTTCAATACATGTATTATATTTTTATTATGTCTATTGACGACCCTTTATAGCCGTTAATCCTATAGAAAATATGAATAATAAATTTATGACGTCATTTCGGACATGTCAGAACTGGTTTGTGTTACTACGTCATAGTCGATACGTCACCCTTTGTGATATGTATACTTAATGCATTGAGTAGAAAAAGATCAAGTTTTCTTACCTCCATTCAACATGGTTGCCGGACAAGCAAAAAA
>NW_022729702.1:0-1168 GCF_011630105.1 Anneissia japonica | reverse complement strand
TTATATATATATATATATATATAGGCATATATATTAGGTAAAAGTGCCTCCACGAGCAGCGATAGTGTTCAGTTACTAAACACAAGAGCATAACTATATTATCTTCAGAACGGTTGTTATTTGGTTCTTAGAAAAAGTGGTCTCGAATTGAAGGGGTCTCGAAGTTTCAGGTGTCTCTGAATTGGAGGGTGCACTGTAGGCCAATACAAGTAACAAAGAACCAACATCGTGGCGACGTACCGGTATATGCCATGCATAAAGAGAAATTCCTTCAACTTTGTATAACTGAAGTAGATGACTACAAATACTTAGGTGTAATTATTTCAAGATCGCTGTCCGATTCACATCACATCGATGAAGTAATCAGAAAAGGTAACCGAATTATTGCGTACATTAAGGTGCACTGTGGTAAACTCTGATGTTGGCCGAGTTCAGATTGCGCTGAATTTGATGTGAGGTTGGGCCTATATAAGGCAAGGCTACTGTCTTAAATGGTTCTGGTTGAACTGGTCTGGTGGTTGGTGGGTTCGTGTTGAACTTATAATGGCGATATCCGTTCAGGGCAAGAGTAGATCTGATGTGTTGTAGTTCTTTTTCGAGGCTTGATTTGTCGCTGATCGAGTGGGCTCTTCTAATAGGAGTGTTGCATACGGATTGTTTGGTTGCCGGGTGATGAAATGACCGTTGGTTAAGATAACGATCAGTGTGCGTAGGTTTCCGGTATACCTTGTGTGATAGCAAGTTATTAGTGGTTCTGGTTACGAGTACATCTAAAAACGGGATAGATCTATCTGATTCAGTTTCATGGTGAAGGCGATGGTGCTGTGTTGGTGCTGTGTTGTATTACCACAGTGCTCCATTCATACAAGGAAAATCATCAAATCCATTGGAAAGACTCAAAGCTAATCGCTCCAGTTCCAAATTGGCACTCAAGACGCACAAGGAAAGCAATGGAGATATACAGGCATAACACAGTTCCACAAGATATTGGATTCGTCATGAGTGATATATGGCTATCACTATTTAAACCATCGTCACTACGATAGTTCCAGGGAATTTCTACATACAGCTTATTTGTTTACATGTAATGCTGGTTATCATTTTTATTGGCATGGTATGATAACCTGTGAATTATGAGCCTGACGGGCAGGGGTGGCACCAGGACCTG
>NW_022729701.1:426-741 GCF_011630105.1 Anneissia japonica | reverse complement strand
CAAAGAGGTGTTCGAGACGCGCTCACGACTCTGAGACCGTCGTCGCGTACACCCTTCTTGGTTACTGCCGTCGCGTACACCGTCGTGTACACGACCGAGGTCCCTACACCGTCTTGCGGATCGAAGACTGTGCGGTTCGGAAGGGACTTGTCAGCCGACAAGGTTGTAGTGTTTGTGATGTATTTTTGACTAAAATAAAATAAGAGAAAATTGACACAAATTTAATTTTTTTTTCAAATTCTTTTATTTCGTCTCATTCAAGATGTGTATAAGAGACAGGATGTCGAGTACACCGACGTGTCCTCGACTCGACTA
>NW_022729701.1:0-408 GCF_011630105.1 Anneissia japonica | reverse complement strand
CGCCGTCTTTTACGTAGTGGTAGTCCGTTTTCCACAGGGAACCTCTCGTTAAGTCGAAGTGCGCCCTCCCGATTAAGGTCTTGCAATCCCGCAAACTCTTTTCGCGCACGAACGATATCCATCCTCGATGTTGACAAGTGCCGTCTTCCCCTATCTTCCAGGACGTTCTCACGTACTGCACGCGGAAAATTTCTCTGGCCACCTCGTCCGTGATCAGCGTTTCCAAAAACTCCACTTCCCTGTATTTAGCGTCGTCTAACGTGAAACACCAATGCAGGCTTTTCGCTTCAACAACCGATCCGACCTCCGCGTTGGAAGACATGGTGTCTGAGTGAAGACAAAGGCCTCGTTGGGCGTGTATATATCTTCGAAAGTAAAGATGTTTTTTGACTTCGACGATAGCAGACA
>NW_022729700.1:558-756 GCF_011630105.1 Anneissia japonica | reverse complement strand
CTATTGTTTAACATCTTTTAAGAATAAGAGATAAAAGGGCTCCAAAATTCATTATTTTTGACCATATTGACGTGATCAAAATGAAAAATAAAGGGACACGTCTAAAAGAGAATTGATTTAGCTATAACATACTCACAGGTGGGAGACAATCAATCAAGATAAGCGAGTACGTTCAAACGAGTATAAAAAGTAATAACG
>NW_022729700.1:206-547 GCF_011630105.1 Anneissia japonica | reverse complement strand
CATAAATAAAAATTAAATTTTTTCTTAATTCAAATGGCAATATGATGACGTCACAATGTCCGATCAGCCAATATGATCTATGAAATCGTATCTACAACTCATGTGCTTTCAGATCATGTAATAAAAATTGGGTGTCACCTTTCATCCTTAGGAGCTATAACTGATTAAAAATATTCATGGTTTTATGCATATATAATGTTGACGCACGCGTACGCGCACGTTAAGTCGCGCGAACGGAAAATTAAGGTACCTAACATTCAACCTTGACCTGAAGATTATGCTCACTTAATATGAATCAGAAATGACGAATGGTTAAGATGATATGGGCTCATCAACGTTTT
>NW_022729700.1:0-194 GCF_011630105.1 Anneissia japonica | reverse complement strand
AAACAATTTTTTTGACCATGATGACGTCATCAAAATCTTAAAAAAAGTCAAATATATGAAAGAGAATTGTCTCAGCTATAACATACTAAAAGTTGGAAGATGATTGATAAAGGATAAGCGAGATACGCCCAAATGCGTATTTTCAAAAATGACGTCATAGCTATAAATCACTTTCTTTGAATTCAGACGCCAAT
>NW_022729699.1:0-1052 GCF_011630105.1 Anneissia japonica | reverse complement strand
GTAGGTGTGACTATGTAATACTCTCTTAACACAGTACAGTAGGTTACCTTCCTCCCACTTGGGGCCATATTTTAACCGGGGCTTTTTTTTGTGGGGCCATTTTTGCTGGGCCTTTCATTCATGGGCAATTTTTTGCAGAACCGCTTTCACTTCCCAATACAGTGTAGACTGCTGTACAATAATAATTTCTATGTTTCTATGTTTGAAAAGTGTGTAAAATAAGAACAAAATAAGAACATTTTGAGCCTAAAATTGGCCAAAAAATAAGAACACTAAGCCTGGGCAAAATTTTACTGGTTCTTATAAATAAAAAAAAAAACGCAGTGGCTAGAGATACGGTACCGTATTTCTACTTCAATTTGCTAAAGGTACGGTAAATGGCATTACGTCACCATCACCCAATGAAGTGCCAGAATGTGCGTGACGTCATTTTTCAAGACTGGCATTGCATCGCAGATCACCCGCAATGAGCGGTGAAGCAAGAACGATGAAAAGTTCTGGGAAATTAGAAACTCTTGGCATGCCTTTAGGCCTTGCTTAAATTCTTTGGCGAAAAATTCAAGCAAGCCTGCACGGCCTTGCTTGGATTCTGCTTTTCACGGCAGCTGCTCTTGTGACATTGATCTAAGAGGCATAGGCCTAGGTCATAAACTTAGCCTAGTTCCTCCGTCATCATACCGTCTGAACTTCAAAATTCCTACATCCCAAATTTTAGTCCAAGAAGTTCGAAATAATACCACGCTTTACAATCCCACCAAAATATTCATACAATTTGAATGCACAAAACTTTTCGTAGGGCTAGACTTCGTCACGGAATATGGTACAGAATCTAGGCCTAGATCGAGAGAATAAGTTTCCCCTTTGTGATTATTACAATTGAGTCAGATTTTTCCAATAATTTTGATGCAGACCTTAATACTGTCATAGAAAAATAGGCGTACCACTCAATAATAAAGTCATGTCATTATATAGCCTTAACAAGCAAGGCATCATCCTCAGGACTTAGGCCAACCGTGGGCCAAGGCACATGTATACACACACTACTGCTAGTC
>NW_022729698.1:0-636 GCF_011630105.1 Anneissia japonica | reverse complement strand
CTTAAGTTTCGCGATCGTTTTCTTACCGCGATAGTCGCGAATGTTAAAGGGCACGCAAAAAAAAAAAATGCTCTGCAGTAACAAAAATTATCTCTAATCAATTCAATTATTCCGTTATTTCACAAAGTCTTTTAATAAAAGTCCTTGATTTCTAATTCTAATAATGTTTTGATGTACTTTGTTAAATTTTTATGTGATTTTAATGTGATTTTAATGTAATTTTAATGGGTGCGAGCTTTTGTAATTTCTTCGTTTTCTTTTTAATGGAGACAATAAATTTTATCTTGTATCTTGTATCTTGTATCTTGTATTAACTCGAAGTCGATTGATTCCATATATGTCAATCGAAAATGCTGCTCTTCCTTTTGTGTTACTAACAGCCAATTCTTAGATTGAACTGCGCATGCTCGTATCAACATCAATCGACATAAACACCATATAGGCCTACACAACATAGGTTTGTGTCGACTGACCTCGATTGACTTGGATACGAGCATGCACAGTTCTTACTACGAATTGGCTTGTTCGAAATAAAGAGTTTTGCGATATATCTGCTTACTCAGTAATATTATCAATAACGTTATGGTACTCAGTTATGGTAACATATGCAATACATCTTTGAAAGCAGATTAAAGG
>NW_022729697.1:0-1773 GCF_011630105.1 Anneissia japonica | reverse complement strand
TATAATTTACAGAAAGTTCTAAAAAATCCACCAGAACAATGTATACTCAAAAAATGCAAAAAAACTAATTACACTCCAAAAGAATCCGGTATTCAAGGGTTTGCACTACAAAAGAATCCGGTATCCAGAGGGTTAATTTTATTGCGCAATTGACAGTACCTGTGATATTCGACATATCAAGGTGTTAACAATTGTGCTGCCGACACGCTTTCTCAAGTATTTTCTTTATCAACCCACAATTCATTGATCGATTTCTCAGTTATCGCTAAAGCAATTGACAATGAATTGAAAAAGTTACGGAGTGATGAATGATCTTCATCGCTAATTTGGCAGGATTTGCCAGTGCCAACAGCAGACACCATTATTACTTGTGACATATCTGGTAAGCCTCGACCTTTTATTCCATTAGAATTTCGACAAGCAATATTTACCTAATGCCCTTCATTCCTTATCACATCCCGGAATTAAGGCTACTCAGCGTTTGCTGTCTGAACGCTACCTTTGGCCCAACCTTTAAGTTGTAATACTTGCTTTTACTGTAATTTAACAGTAGAATGGCATACGTAATCTGCCCTTGCGTGAACTTTGTATCCATGGCGTGGTTCTGGGTTCTGTTTGCGTGATCGATGTTGCATGATTCTCTAGAGCAGCAGGTAGTATAGGCCTAGAATATTTTGAGTCAATATCGGCTTTTATTATTGATTGAATAAGATAAATATGCTCACTATATTCTAGTATATTAAATTAATACACTAATAATGATAACAATTAAAGTACAGTTGTAATACCTTATAGGCCTACAGGTAAATTGCGCTATATAAGAATGAACTATTATTATTATTATTGTTATTGTTATTATTATTATTACAGTATTACAGTATTATTATTATTATTGAAGGCCACAGTAATAAAATATGGATAATTAAAATGCCTAAACAGTATTTATTTTTCAATATATAAATATCAGAAAATCATTGTCCCACATTAAGACCACAATAAAATTAATATCATTGTAAAAGTCTAATCACACAGAATATTCATTTAAATATTGAAATTGTATTTATGAAAAATTAAAAAAAAATCTTTAAAACCGTCTGTACTGTATATATTGTTTACATTTTGTCAAACTGTAAACAGGAAAGATGAATAAATCTACTTCTGCCGGAGGTTTTTTATTGTGCTTACGCTTATTTATTCGTATAACCCATCACTACCAAAGCTTCTAATTTGTCTCTAGTAGCCATGGCTGACAACTGTGCCATAGGCCTTTATAGCGGTAATAACGATGAATAGACAAGCCTAAGCTACAGTATCTACGACAAGTATGCCTATGATTATATAACGTTCCTATTTGTGTTTTAGCCCCAATTTTTTTGTTGTGTTGTGAAATTATTAAGAAAAATTAAATTTTGTCGTCTTGATTTTTTTTTATTAATTTATTTTGTTGTTTAGTTTCATTTTGATGCCAAAATTTGCATTCCATACAATATCGCCAAAGTCAAGTGGCGCAGTGCAATAGTCAAGTGGCACAGTGCAAAAGTCAAGTGGCGGCGCACGCATTTGAGTTTGCACTGCGCCACTTTTGGTATGTCCTTTTGGCTTTCCATATCCCCCCCCCCCACTAAAGATCGTAACCCAAGAGTTGGCTACATTGAAATTTAGTCAATGTTACAATACATGCTGGCCTAAATATAAAACCAGTTCAAGCCTGTGCTTTCTTTTGTTATGCTCGCGCACGGCTGGTTACTCACAATTTTTTACACGGTACTATCA
>NW_022729696.1:0-919 GCF_011630105.1 Anneissia japonica | reverse complement strand
ATAAATACCCTGTTCGAATAAGCGTACAACCATAGGGAATGGTTTTTCGTCCCAATTGACTAACCGAACCATTTCACATTGTACCTAGCCTGGTGTTTTTAAAAAAGATATTTTTAAAATTGCGGTTCAATCTAATAAAAAAAGTCTCGCCTAACATGTATGAAGTTTAGATGTGATTGGTTCTCATATAATATTTCCTGGGAATGAGTTTCATACTTCCATTATCCAATAGCACAATGGCTGTCTCTTATACACATCTAGATGTGTATAAGAGACAGGCCTACAGCATGCTGTATAGGCCTAAATATATTTCAAAATAAATGTGACATGGCCCTATGCATGCATATTTATTATGTAACAGTATACCTATACCTAATGGAAAAGACTTCCGTAAAGTTTGTTGGTATTTGTATTTGTTAAGAATTGTTTAAAAATTAAAGGGCACCAAAGTATTTTGTGTAGTTTTTTGTTTTATTTATTTGTAGTCTACTCCAGTTAATTTAAGGAGTTAACATAACTCCTGAAGTGGACTTCATATAACTCTAAAAGTGGAGTTAATAAAAAAGGTACAGAACGACTCCTTTTCAGGAGTAATATTTACTCTAATATATTTACTCCCCAAAGGGAGTAATACTAACTCCAAAAAGGGGATGATTCCAACCCCTTTTTTGGAGTTAGTATTACTCCCTTTAGGGAGTAAATATATTAGAGTAAATATTACTCCAGAAAAGGAGTCGTTCTGTACCTTTTTTATTAACTCCACTTTTGGAGTTATATTAACTCCTTGAAAATAACAGTGTATAGTAGCGGCCTAGCAGCAATGGATGGATAAGGTGATCCGTGGGTATAAATAATATAAATAGTACTAGGCCTAGGTAATAGGCTTAGCCTAGTTAGCTCTAGTAGTAGTAGGTCTAGG
>NW_022729695.1:0-8780 GCF_011630105.1 Anneissia japonica | reverse complement strand
GCCATTCTTTCCGGGGCCATTTTTTCCGGGGCCATTTTTTCCGGGGCCATTCTTACCGTACACCCACATATCAAGCGCCCTGAGCATCTTACATTAGATGGATATGTGCGCTATATAAAACTACACTATTATTATCATTGTTTAGTGTAAAATAAGGCAATTTTTTCGGTGATGCCTCATGTTTTGCAATCTCAACAGACTATAATGTTGTGTAGTACCGTATACAGTTGAAAAGGGCCACTGGATTGCCAATCTAGTCTCTAATATGTTTAGGTGTGCTTCGACTTGACATAGCCTAAATGAGTATGGAAACATTCTTTCATCTTTGTGTCACATACTCAGCAAGCGCAAGCGCATTTCAACACGTTAAACTATAATATTAATATAGGTTTTTTTTCATTGACATAACCAAACAATCTAAATTCTTTTTTTTGTCCAAAATGTTGTTGATCAGAAAATATATGAATTGTGAAATTGATAGGAATATTAACAAAGAACCTTTAAATTTTTATTTTTTCATTAAGCTTGATTGATTTCTTTATCCTATGCCTTATCAAATTCAGTAGATTAGCCTAGTTTCTTAATTGTCCAGTCTACAATATTGCATCCGCCTATATTTCTAATATCAATCAATCAATTAAATGTTCAAATGTAATACCGTATTTTATTTTCATCAATTTTATATTCTTAAGATCTTATTTTGTAAAGTGTTCTACAATACATAACAGATTTTTCTTTTCCAATTTATTTTTCTAAATTTAGGCTCTAATGAAATTTATATCAATTCTAAATTTGATTATGCTACGTTTTCATGAAATTATGCGTAGCATTAATGACATGCTACGGGGTCCACAATTAGGCTTCGGATTTGGCTTAAGCAATGCCCTTCATTTTGATTGGTCGGGCCCAAGCAAACTTCCCGCCAAGCACCCAGGACTTTCAATACAAAACCCTTGCATTGATATAATGCTTTTGCTACACTAGGAAGAACTGTAAGAATTGAAACAATTTCACACTGACGCCTCCAAAACAATACCTCAACAGCGCTATGCTATATATTTTATTTGTATATATTTTATTCAATTTCCAGGTAGACCTATTAATTTATATTTAATTGTTCCAAGGCTTACAAGTGTAATTTAAAAAAAAAAAACCAAAAATAATCATACGGCGCTGCCCACCATCAACGATTATAGGATTGATCATAACTTAATTATGGAGGATTATTAGGGCTATGAAGAATGGTAATATAGATATTATTATATTACTTCAATACAATGTATTCCGTGCTTGAGAATAAGCTTTTTCCACAAAACAAGACAGGTTGTTACACCCCTGTACTCTAAATATTGTTCAATAAATAAGTAAGTAAATAATGGTTAAAAAAATAAATAAATAGTCGTGACAACAGTCGTACAGACATGCGCTCCTGCTCCTTATTTCTACTGAGACAAAATATATATAAAAAAGGAAGCTGTATGTTTACACATACACTACACGCAAATTCAAGGTAAACCAGTGAATAGATTTACAGAACATGTAGGCAAACTAATATTGAGAGCAGAGCTTCGAATAACAGGACCAACGAACTGCCAGTAATTTAGTAAATGTCAATACACTTTTCATCTTATACTGCTTATGCGGACGTAATATGAACACCAATCTATATTCCCGCCTTATTATTGTTCACCCAACCTATTCTCGCCGTATTATTATTAGCCTACTGTCGCTGCAAAGGAAATTAAGTTTCATCTAACCTTCCCATCATGCTCCCTGTTTCTCGATGTAAATTGATTTGTGATTTTTTCAACGTAAATTACCTTTTACATACTTTTTACTGATTGTTTATGCTAGATAATTAATCTGTGAAGTTAAGTTGAACATAATGTACATGCTTGATTGTGTAAACTTTAGTTACTTTATTTTTGTAATGAATACATAGACTTTTTTAATAATTGTTTATTCCGGAAGATAGTGGTGCTAATTTGTGTCCCATAGGCTCTGATAATCCAGACCACGAAATACTAAAATTAGCACGGAACTAAAATTCGTGCTACACCGGAATCAAACATCGTATTCATTATCTTACGATATAGGACAATATTCACACGGGTCTAGCCATCGTTTTAAAGCCTGTACATAGCTAGACATCTTAGGCTCCGTTTATGCCAACCATGAACATAATATTATATCTTATGTTTTCCTCAAAGTTTACTTCGATAGTATTACTATACTCAGGACGCTTGCTGGTGCGGATCCAGAAATTTTCTAACGGAGATGTAGGCGGATGCACTATTGTAGACTGGACAATTAAGAAACTAGGCTAATCTACTGAATTTAATAAGGCATAGGATAAAGAAATCAATCAAGCTTAATGAAAAAATTAAAAATTTAACGGTTCTTTGTTAATATTCCTATCAATTTCACAATTCATATATTTTCTGATCAACAACATTTTGGACAAAAAAAAAGAATTTAGATTGTTTGGTTATGTCAATGAAAAAAACCTATATTAATATTATAGTTTAACGTTTTAAAATGCGCTTGCTGCTTGCTGAGTATGTTAAAAATCTAAACCACATCAGCCCCACTGTGGTTGGGGCTGAGGTAAGAAAATTTATGATTATGACACCTTTATATTGCCGGAAATGGCAATCGCAGACTTAATTACTTTTACATTTTCCTTTTTTCTCCCTTTTTTGAACAAAATTAAGGTAGTCGGGAAGAGGCCGGCTAAGACCCCCCTTGAATCCGTCACTGTAGTCCACACGCACCTGCCCCAACATGGTTGGGGCTGAAGTGAGCAAACTTTAAAAACCGACCCCTCTAGACACTCGGAAATGGCACTCTCTGCTGGTAAAAATGCTTTTTCAAAGCAGTGTTCTCGTTAAAATTATTGACTTCCTCCAGACGGGAGGTATGCTACCACTCCCTGAGACACCCTCCCCTCACGGGCGCCGCAAATCTCAAAGGACTCTATAGTTTGAGTTGTAAAACAAATTATGGTTATGACACTCATTCAGACTTAAATATTTATAGTTTACCAAAATGACAAATGTAGATGTTCTGCCCACGCCGGCTGGGGCACATTCCCCCTTGTTTTTGCCACTAAATTTTAAACACTTCAATGCATATTAATGCTATGTGCTACTCACTTATCTATTCTGAACCTGTTGTTTGCTAGGATTGAAGGTCTTGTGCTACAAAGACCTTTAAGCTTTTAGCCTATATTTACATATTTATTTATTTTTAATTTTTTTGAGAAAAAGTGGTCCGGCCATAGCCGGTGCTGCCGGTACGGTTCCGCCGGCCCGGACACTGACGTTGAATCGACGTTAAAATTAGGTCAGTCGATTCAACAACCGGAGTTTTAGTTACAATATGTCGTTGATTCAACGTTGAACACTTAGGTTAAATCGAGTTGAAACCATGTCAGTCATTGAACAACCTAAATTCAACTCCTGTTCAACGTCGATTCTCGTCGCTGATACAAAGTCGTGATATGACGTTGGTTCAACGTTGTACACTGAAGTTGATTCGACGTTGAGATTAGGTCAGTTGATTGAACAACCTAATTTCAACGTCTATTTAACGTCTATTCTGTTCGTCGATACAGGGTAGCAATGTGGCGTTGATTCCAGGTTGAACACTGACGTTGAATCGATGTTGAAACTATGTAATTCACTAAACAACTTAAATTTAACTCCTATTCGACGTCGATTCTTGTCGTTGATACAACGTCGTGATGTGACGTTGGTTCCACGTTTTACAGTCTTTGAATCAACGTTAAAATTAGGTCAGTCGATTTACGACCGGAATTCAACGTCTATTCAACGTCGATTCTGTTCGTCGATACAACGTGGCAATGTGGCGATGATTCAGTACGTTGAACACTAACGTTGAATGAGATGTAATAGCGAGAGAGGAACCTTTGTTTTAACTATATATTTTTAGCTTAGCTAGCCTTTTTTTTCTTCTTCTTTTCTGGCAAAGTCACATTTATTCAATAATACATAATACAGAAAATTCCTCTTCAAAATAAAAGAAAAACAGCTAGCCTAGTTGTTTGTAAACTATGCCAGGGCAAAGACGTACAACACTGCACTATCCTAGGTAGGAGGCCTGTTATTATTCATTAATTGAAAACTGTTGATCCTTTCGCCGGTAGTGGGCCTGAACCACAATATATATATTTCTTTTAACCTAATTATGTTAATCTGCAAATGAGCAAGCAATAGGCCTAGGCCTAACCTAAATCAACCCGACGTTATGGTACATTTAAATACATAAATATTATTTAAATATTTAAAATATGTTTACGAGTTGGCCTAGGCACATACGCCTATAGTATATTACTTTGTTTAGGAATTTCAATTATTTTTTTCGCACAATATTTGTTTAATTGATATTTTTATTTTCTCACAAAAAACAAATTGAAAAATATACACAGATTAGACTTGACTAAAGATTAAAGTATTAAAAAATTAAATAAATAAATAATAGTACTGTACATCATATAAATGGAAAATAAACTTCATATAGGCCTATTAACGTCATTGTAATCAATAAGATTTTATACTTCTGTAACTTTATAATTCATTCTATTTATTAGTCAAATTATAGCAAAACAATGAAGAGATTTAAGTATTGATGATGCTGCTTATGATGACATTAGTTTATCTGAATGAACCTATGTGATGATTTACCTGATTATATAATTGTATTAAAAGGTTAATTTCATATTTTTTAGCAATAAACAACGGTACCAAAATCGACATCTCCCTGGCTCTAGCCAAGTACCTTAAATTCGCCTGGTATCGTACTTCAGCAACTGGTAATTAAATGATGACATTATAAGTTCACCATGGTGAATACAAATAGAAGAATAAGGAAAATTTATATATTGACAATTTCATAATACCTTAATTATATTATTCAATGCTCATATAATAACATGAACATGTTTAGATTCCTATACTGAAAGTGAAAATAACGTGAAATAAAGTGAAAATAAGGTAATAATGAAAAAATAACCTGATACTGCTAAGATTTTCCTTTTCTTTGTAAATTACCAGATAATAGAAATAATAAAATTATTTAAGTGAAATTACCATTACATTAGTTTTTATTATTATATTTGTTATAGTTTGTAATGTATATTTTAATGATATTAATCGCAATATAAGATAATTTGTAATCATTATTATAAAGCATATTCATTATATTGTGAATAAAATATAAATAATATGTTAAGCTTACGATGATCAATATTACAAATATTTTTAATTGTTTTAATACAAAAACGCAAATAATCTTCGTTGTCGATCCAACGTTAAATAGACTTTGAATATAGGTTGTTTAATCAACTTATCTAATTTTAACGCTGATTCAACTTCAATGTATAACGTTAAACCAACATCACATAACGACGTTGTATTGAGGACAAGAATCGACGTTGGATAGACGTTTACTTTACATAACTGACCGACACAATTTATACGTCGATTAAGTCCGTGTAGAAAGTTGATCCAACGTCACATCACGATGTTCTATTGACGACCAGAATTGACGTTGAAGTAGACATTGAATTCATGTCAGTTGATTAAACAACCTAAAGTAAAGCAATTTTTCAACTTCGATTCGTTTAACTACATAATCCTACGTATATTCAACGTCGATTCTCTTCCTCAGTACGTCGTGATGGGACATTGTTTCAAAGTTGTACACTGACGTTAAATCAACGTTGATAGCAGGTCAATTGATTGAACAACCAGAAGCAAACATCTATTCAACGACGTTTACGTCGTGATATGTGATATGTGATGTTGATTTAAATGTCTGATTTATTTTTTCCTTTGGTTTGTTTATGGATCCTTTTAGGTGATAGCCTAATTCATTATCAAACTATGAATATGTTTAATTGTTATAATATTTTAGTACAGTGATTTATATTTTAGGTTATTTATATTCCAGTCTATCATCTCCCAACAAACTTTTCCTTTAACAAACATGCATTCTTTTTAGCACACTCGCCCTAACAAACTCGCTCCCAAATAGTCACCATTTTAGGTTTCGTCATATTAGACAGGATGTGATAATTATAATTATGAAGATTATGTTTAATTATTATTTCTATTTCGGTATGTTATATTAACCCCTTATAACACCGTATTTTTTTTCTTTTTTAATGCTTATATAGTTTAAGAAATACTGTATATATTATTACATTCCGTTTTAATAGCTTTATATAGGCCTATCATAATTTAAGGCATATTTCATATTACTGTAGATTCCGTTTTGTCTAGGCGCATATCGATTTTGTTATTTTATGCTTATATATAGTTGAAGAAATACTGTATATATTATTATATTCCGTTTTAAAAGCTTTATAAAGGCCTATCATAATTAAAGGCATATTTCATATTACTGTAGATTCCGATAGGCGCATATTATTTTTGTTAGGTTTTAAGACCTACCTATTCAATATTACAAATCAAATTTGTTAGTAGGCCTACCGATACAGTATATTTTTACGTATCTATTCATAGATTCCATTTTGGTAGGCCTATTTATTTTTGTATAAATATTATATACTCCTTTAAGTATCGATTTCGTTTTTTTAGTCAGATTCTTTCCTTTATTCTCAGGTGAGTTATACCCTCCGACTACACCATTGAATGTTAGTTGGGGGCACTTTTATTAGGAGGCGAGCTTATAGGGTTAAGTTTGTGCTGGAGGCGAGATTGTTTGCGGATGAGATTCAAATTTACAGTATGCCTACGGTATGCGACTTCGTATAAGTAAAGGGTAAAAGATCTTAAAGGACAATTTTCAAGGGAAATGTTTTGCTAACGGCGAGTTGACTGGTGGTATTCCGTTACATTATACATAAAGTTTATATTTATATGGTTTTTACCAAGTAATATAAACTTTAGCAATTTTCACAATATCGTTATGTTGCTCATGATATTAAAATATTTTAGTTAGCTTTTATTTAATAAAATTACTATGCCATACGTTTTTAAAATGGTAAGGCATTTGGCAAAATTCTTGATTTCTATTCGATGTACAGGTATGTCAAACAGAACAAGGTCTAATAATTGGTGGGGATATTTGTTTATATTAATAAGTTTAATTCAAACTTATTAACTTATGTTGCCAAATTAATTATGGACTTAAATTTTTCATTTGCAAATTAGTCAGTTCCATTTTGTTTCATTTTATTTTCCAGATTGGACTAAATATATTTTACCATTCGTCGTTAAACTTTTAAATTTTAACGTGAATACGTGTGCTTCTGAATAAATATGTTTCAACTGCAGAATCTGGTAATAAGTTTGTTTTTATTGCTCACTTTTTTTTTAATATGACATTAATTTAACAAAATTTTTACTCACAAATTGAAGGTCGTATCGACGTCGATGAATGAGGTTGTTTCAACGCTAATACCTGATGTCCAGCTTTGTCTACCCTCTTGTAAACGTCGAATCAACGTTGATGTTTTACGCTAATCCGACGTCGATATTAAAGTCGATCTACCGTTCAAAACCAACGTTAACCAAACTATTTGTCGACGTCGATTTGCGGACGTTGCTTCAACCATGATATCTGACGTCGATATTTGGCGTCAATTCACCTTTCAAACAACGTTTATCCAACCTGTTGTCGACGTCGATGTGTGACGTTGGTTCAACGTTTATATTTGACGTCGATCCACCTTTCAAATCCAATGTTTATTCAACCTCCTCTCGACGTCGATCCGTGACGTTGGTTCAACGTTGATATTTGACGTCGATTCACCTTTCAAATCCAACGTTTATCCAACCTCCTGTCGACGTCGATCAGTGACGTTGGTTCAACGTTGATATTTGACGTGGATTTACCTTTTAAATCCAACGTTTATTCAACCTCCTGTCGACGTCGATGCATGACGTTGTTTCAACGTTGATATTTGACGTCGATTCACCTTTCAAATCCAACGTTTATCCAACTCCTTGTTGACGTCGATGCATGACGTTGTTTCAACGTTGATAGTTGACGTCAATCCACCTTTCAAATCCAATGTTTATCCAACCTCTTGTCGACGTCGGCGTTTGACGTTGTTTCAACGTTGATATTTGACGTCGATTCACCTTTCAAATCCAACGTTTATCCAACCCCTTGTCGACGTCGGTACCCGACGTTGTTTCAACGTTGATATTTGATGTTGATTCACCTTTCAAATCCAACATTTATCCAACCCTTTGTCGACGTTGTCGACGTCGATACTTGACGTTGTTTCAACGTTGATATTTGACGTCGATCCACCTTTCAAATCCAACATTTACCCAACCTCTTGTTGACGTCGGTACCGGACGTTGTTTCAACGTTGATATCTGACGTCGATCCACCTTTCAAATCCAACATTTATCCAACCTCTTGTCGACATCGGTACTTGACGTTGTTTCAACGTTGAAATTTGACGTCGATCCACCTTTCAAATCCAAAATTTTTCTAACCTTTTGTCGACGTCGGTACTTGACGTTGTTTCAACGTTGATATTTGACGTCGATCCATCTTTCAAATCCAACATTTATCCAACCTCTTTTCGACGTCGGTACCCGACGTTGTTTCAACGTTGATATTTGACGTCGATCCATCTTTCAAATCCAACATTAATCCAACCTCTTGTCGACGTCGGTACTTGACGTTGTTTCAACGTTGAAATTTGACGTCGATCCACCTTTCAAATCCAACATTTATCCAACCTCTTGTCGACGTCGGTACTTGACGTTGTTTTA
>NW_022729694.1:329-526 GCF_011630105.1 Anneissia japonica | reverse complement strand
CTATGGAAGAAAGAGGAGCCGTTGATGGGATTGATTGTGATGACAACACAGGGAAGCCGACACATTGAGCAACTTCAACAACTGATGCAATCGTACTGGCGCGATGTGCATCCACCTCGTAGAACATACGTTATTGTAGTTTATGCTTACGTCATCCTAACGTTTGTCTTCAACGGAATCGTTCCGTTTGCTTATCT
>NW_022729694.1:0-270 GCF_011630105.1 Anneissia japonica | reverse complement strand
ATTCTACATATTTCTAATATTCTTTAGTTTTGTCAACGGGTGGTGGTTATGCAGGGCCACGAAAGTCTTCAGATCGTTGTATAACCATCAGCCGTCTTTAGAAAATACCGATAACGAACCGTCTCCGCCACTTCATCCACCCTCATACGAGGAAGAGATGGCCGGACTCGAACTTGTTTAAATAAACGAATAAAAAAAAAAAAACAACAACAACGATTGTACGCTCTCTTTTTTCGTCTCTGTTTTTGTATAAAAGAAAAAAAAAACACA
>NW_022729693.1:0-1896 GCF_011630105.1 Anneissia japonica | reverse complement strand
TAGATAATTTTTTATGCTCTCAGACAAAAATAATGAAGGATACATGACTGTGACTGGTATTTTAGTGTTAGGCTAAGGTTTGGTACATACCCTTCAGGCTCCCAACGTTCCTTCTCAAAGCCCTTATGTATTGATTGTGCAATCGATGACTCCATCAGGTCTACGTAGCGAATCACTTGTGGTGCAAATGTATCACGCAAGTGCTGGTGGAATCGACCGCCATTCAAATTAGCTAAATAAAGAAGACAAAAAACTTGGATTATAAAATATATTTTTTAAAACTAATTTAAGCTTAATAAAAGTTAATAATAATGATAAATATTTCTGCTTTTTTTAATAAATAAATAGGAATTAAAGGAATGTTTCATTTTTCATTCCACATTTAAATAATGTTGTATAAACAAATATATAAAGGAATTTTGTAAAGAGAAATTATAGATATTTACGATCACTTCTTAGGTAGTCGTTGAGTAGCTGGAAGAGAGGGAAACTGTCCCAAGTATCGGCTGCTTGAGCTTCAAGAGCTGCGTCCATATCCACTGCATACAGTGACCAAAACAACTCAGCATGCTCCACAAGCAGGTCACTGAACCACGCAAAGGCCTACATTAGCAAACAATAATAAGTACAGAAACCATATCCAAATATTGGTACAATAAATACAGAATGGTCAAGACATTAGAGTAACTCATAAAAACCTGAATAGTATTTAACAAAAGTAATTGTAGTAGAGAAAGGGGAATATAATGTTGGAAAAAATATAATATTCTAAAGTTTAACAGAATCACTATCAAATTATTAAAGAAAGATAATAGGAAATGAGTATCTGGAAACTTAGAAAAAGAAAAAAACATAAATAGATTATTTTTAATTCAATTAAAAAAAAAACATTCCAAATCTAACCTATGAATTTAAACAAAAGCAAACAATGACAATGCTAAATAAATAAAATTTCAATAAGCACCACCACAAATTATTATTTACACACATGATGTGTTCTTGCATTAATAATGCCAATTCTACAGAAATTACAAGACACTTATTTTTCATTACAGTTATCCCAACAATAAATTTCAAAATGTTTCACTGAGAATTAAAACAATATATATACTAGAGATTTTATGCTTTAGTGCATACCCTATAATGTATATACATTATTTTGTACATAACTAAATAAAATAAAAAATTACATTTAACTTATGAAACAAAAAGCTCCATTAATCAAGCTTCTCTTAAAAGGTATAATAACCACGATCAAGTATATTAGGTAGGTTTTAGGAAGCATATGGCCTCCAGCAAAATTAGTAAGAAGCAAACAAACAAATAAATTAAATCTTAAAATGTTAAAATATATACCAAGAGTAGCCAATAAAATGAAAACATTCATTATTAAAATGCAAAATAGAATAATGCTTAATGAAAGAGGCTCAGAAAGTCAATTAAATCACATGGTTGAAATCTATACAATTGACCCACAACAAATGTCATAACTACTAGTTTTAGAGACACAATTCTTGCCTAATAATAGTCAGTCAGTAGACATATTTATTAATTAAACTGGAGCAAGCCATATGTGGGCCGATTCACTAAGCTTCCTAAGTACCATCTTTGTTCTTGGTTTTCTTTTATTTCAAGGAAGGTTTTAAGGCGCTTGGCTTTTCATTAGTGATGAGCTTTTTGATCCAATCTTTTTGATCCAATCACAAAAAAATAGTTTGCTAGAGTAGCATTTCGATTGCAGATCGCTATAATGAGATAGTCATATTTTCAGATTTATAAATGTGGGCTTTAACATACTGGGTTCAAAAGGGACACTTAACTCGAAGACCTGTTGACCAAAATGATATCTGGTTTAAGGCCTATACAAAGTATATCAGTTTGAATGGTTCCCGCAGC
>NW_022729692.1:0-1834 GCF_011630105.1 Anneissia japonica | reverse complement strand
ACAATATCATGTCGGCCATTTTTATGTGTGATAACAGAACCTAAATCGAGGTAAGGCTAGGCCTAACAGTGTTGGATAGGCTAATGTTTTCGGAGCCTACTATATTTCTTCGCAGACCTGTCGCAAAATCAAACATGAAAAATTCATCCGCATTTATTTTTTGTGTGGAACACAAAAAATTAAATTTCAGTCTTAATTTGAATTTTTTATGCTTAGGAATGTTTAAATTCAGTTAAACTAGCAATTCCGTATTATATTTATAAATCTTTATAACATTATACAACAATTTAATTTTAATTAGAATGCAGACAATTGTAGCTTTATTTCTAAATGTTATCATTTTTAGCTTAGAAAAACAAATTCAAATGGTAACTATTGGGCTTATTATATCAAACACAGTTTATGTTCTACTGGATTTGGGGATATTTAGTACGCACAGAATGCTATTAATCATGACGAATTTATTTCCGAATTTACTTTACGTTTAACCGGCATTGAACCTCATCGACTCCAAGAGAAAATTGCTTTACATCCAAAGCATTAATACTATATAAAAAAATAACTATAATGTTGATACCTATTTATTACATCTTGAAAACTTGAAATATAGACGGATTCTGACTAAACTTCGTCTAGGTATCTTCAAACTTGAAATTGAAACTAATAAATGGATCAAATGAGATCGAAATAATATAAAAATGAAAATTTTACTCCTAAAACTTAGATGAAGATGAATACCATTTTACCTTGATTTGCCCATTTTATTCATATATTAGAAACACTTTCATACCTGCATAATTTAGTACAAGTCGAAATTCAAATTCAGTCGTTTAATATCCACCAGTGCTCCCAATAATATCAATGATTTATCTAAATTTTTATATTTATCATTTAAACTTAGAAACGATCATATCGATCTTTAAATTCATGTCAACCTATATTTATATGGGCCAGAGACCATTGTTTAAAAAAAAAACCAAATAAATGTCCTTTGTCCCTGTGCCTAGGAACGAACAATATTAATGTTACGGTTTTGTGTTAAAAACTTGTAGAATCATAAAAATACGCAGTTAGAACTTAATTTCATACCTATATAACGTTTAAACGTTCCTGCAACCTTGTGTGAACGTTATTATTATTATTATTATTATGACATGCCGAACTGCAACGTTCGGTAAGTTATACGATTTTCTGTACTATTCAATGCGTTGTTTATTGCATTCTTACTTGTTCAGCTACAGGTTAATAATTATTATTCTTGATATTTTTACCATGTAAGGATATTATATTTTTTATTAGTAATTTCAGTAGATGTATTTAAATTCGTATTATGTTTTTAATTGACTGTTTACAAATGAAGAATTCTGCAAAAGGGATAACCATTTTTTTCCAACAGTGATTTAAACTCTAGTCGTATACGTGGTTTACAGATGCTGTAACTATCTAGACCAAGTTAGAGGTTCACAGGATCAAAGATGATTGAACATTATACAAACATTTTTTTTAAACCATATTTAATGAGGGTGATCCATCCAGCAGAAGCTAATCATTAGGGAACCTCAACATGTAACAAAGCAAATTACGGAAAACATCTCAACTTTGAATTTAAATTAGAATTAGAGTACCACAGACATTACAACTTAAAATTAGAATAACTAAAAATACAATATGCAGATTATTGCAACAGTCACAGAATTAAGTAAAAAATTAAATATAATCCAAACAAATGAATCTTTTCATTAAGAAAATAATTATAGTAAAAATTAAGCATCAAAAAATTAAGTCAAAAGACAAAAAGATAAAAAAGAGAAACAGGTAAAAAAAAAAAAAAAAA
>NW_022729691.1:0-975 GCF_011630105.1 Anneissia japonica | reverse complement strand
AAAAACCCATATTGAATACTCGCACTTGGTAGAATATCAGGAATGTTGTGGTTGCTGAGCGAAAATGGAAGTTAAGGAAAATATCTAAACGACAAAAATAATCCAAAATTTATGGTGTTGGTGCTTTTGACTTCTAAGAAAATCTCTATGCTAAACATTTTATCATCAATTCTATTGTAAGCGTTCATGACTGGTCGAACAGTTTTTTATAGGAATCTAAATTGTGCATAGTAGATTATTTTTACTACATTTAAGTATGATAATGTTTGGTCATAAATTACTCCTTCATCATGGAGAGACAAGGCAACATCGATATTGGTGCGTAATTTTGTATGTTATTATGTTCCCCTTTACAAATAGGTGGGTTTTTTTTTGAAAGAATATCAGAATAGAGTTTTATATATTGTGCACCTATATCATAATGTCCTGCAGATTTGATGATGTTTAGTTTATCAATATATTTCTTTATATCTGTCTCTGACACAGGTTTTACCATAGAGGTATAAAATATTGTATACCTCCATGGTTTTACAAACATAGAGCAACATTGATTATTTCGACAGAAATACAGTTAGTACTATATTAGTTTGTTCCTTATTTTAAGTAATCTTTTGCCTATGTTAACAAATATATCGTTAAAGCCTCAGCTTTTGGTGTACTGCATAATATATTTGTTTCATTAGGCCAAAAAAAAATAAATGTTCTGTCTCTGGTCCGCGCGCGCGTCGATTTAGACCATACGCGTCAATATTTTTTAATTTTTTACCGGACATACAACATCGCCACCTATCCTGAATTTTGGGGTGCAGCTTATCCATTCTAGGTTTGGCCATTGCTAGCCCAATTAATTAACCTAGGGTAGGACCGGTTTGTATTGTAGGCCTAGTACTTGTAATTATACTCACTACAATGCATGCTGTACTAGGATACTAAATCATTCATTCATAAACACTTTTGAAACACGCTGTTCGAAAA
>NW_022729690.1:0-2845 GCF_011630105.1 Anneissia japonica | reverse complement strand
TGTTAGTTTTTATTATTTATTTTCTTTTCAATCCTCTGGATTAATTTTTTTTAAATTAATTCTTTTGTTTTTAATTCTATGTACTTAGGGTCCCAAATGATCCAAAGGATGAACAACCCTCACAAAATGTTGCCATTATTTTAAAAATCTATAAGAATAAAAAGCATACAGTAGAAAACCTATTAAGGGGACACCTTTGGCACCAAAAAAGTATCCCCTTAATAGGTGTGTCCCCTGAATAGTCGTGTCCCATAAATATTCAGGGACACTAACCAAAAACCTGAATTGTTTTGCCTATTTTCGTACATGATGACATAGATCCTTTATAATTTTATTTTAATTAAGCTAAGGATGTTATAAAGTTGATTATAACTAATTTGTAACAATTGTTTGCAATGCAAAAGCTAATTCATTTATAATATGAAATCAAACAGATACGTAATTAAAATTACAAAAGCTGTATATTCCCGAAATTGTTTCTTGATTTAGTGCAATTTTAATGACCAAAGTGGTTTTTTTTTCTTCTTTTTTTTTTGAGCTCAGCTATTGGATGCACAAAAAGATTAAGAGGCAAACATTCTGGCTTGATTGTTCAAACGGTGTCAAAATATAAATTGAATGATTTTTGTTTTCTAATTTTGTCACCAATCTTTGTTTGTATACAATAAAAAGGAAAGTGTTCCCTTAAATTGTATTGATTTTACCATTTTACCATACCACCAGAAATGTCCCCTTCCCCTTTTTATATAGGACCTGGCCATAGAGTTATATTATGTCCTAGTGGTGTCTCCTGAATAGTGGTCAAAGAAGGTTTGAAGATGTTGAATTAAAACAACTCTAACTCATCAAACACCCCCTCCCCCAGACCACCCCGTACCTAATAAAGCAACTATAGGCAATTTAATATTAACATTATGCTATTTTTGGCATCATAAGACTATTAAAATAAATTATGGTAATCGATGATTCTTATCTTCGGTTCGAATCAAGTTTTGGGACAATAAAATAAAATACAATAAAATAAATAAAAATATGTTGTACTATACATTTTTATCCCTTGTTGTATAATGTTATATTTGAATTTGTTTGAAAAGAGTTAACCATTAAGGTTAATTATATTGAACTATTAGATTTCATTCACTGTTTATCTTTGTGTGCGTGTTATAAGGTGAAGACATTAACCAACCACCCGCCGAGACGACTAAATTTTATAATGTCGCCCTCTGGAGTAAAAGCATTATTCGCCATTTTAATTTCGAGTTGAAGGTACAAACGCAAGAGGTTCACAGAGAGTTGCTCAATTCAATCATCTCCCATCCTCAAAGGTTGTGTGCTAACTTCAACCTGCTAATATGAGTGTTGGAGCGCCATATATTGGAAGTAAAATAAGCTTGATATCGAGAGCTGAGATTCGGTATGAAGGGCAATTATACACTATAAATGCTGCGGAGTCTACAGTTACGTTATCGAATGGTTAGTCTTTATTGTGAAGACTCACTCTGACCTTTGTATTGACTTGTTAAATAGTTAGGCCTATTTGTGGCTTAATAGCAAAACCTGTCAAAAAGTTAAACAATGGAGATGCATTGTCATGTATATTCATTAATCCTGTACAATTTCATTTTGTCACACATTGAGACGTCTACAGAAGGTCTATCTAGCCTAGCCTAGGCCTACGTTTAGGCTAGGCCAAAACAACTGCGCAGCTGTGCTATAATACTGTAGGCTACTGTAGACTAGTTGTGCGCAGGCCTAGTCCTACTCTAGCCTAGTGTAGATAAGCAGGCCTATCTAGGTCTTGGAGACCGAGGCATGACTGCCAAAATATACATATATACATACAACTAGGTACTACTAGGACTAGCTAGGCATACACCTAGGCTAGTAATTTAAAAATACAACAAAGAAGCCATACTGGAAGTATTTTAATTGCGTGCCATCCCAGTAATGTATGTAAAGTTTTAAGTTGCCGGATACCTAAAAAATTAGGCATGGAAATACTGTAGCTGTGCAGAATCATAATTAGTTTACTGCATATTATTAAGATTAGATCAAAGCCTAAATTTCGGCAAAATCTGCTTGGAAATCGGCCCTAATTTTCTTTTCTTTGGCCTAGCCTAATTTTTGCTCAGAGGATATATTCCAGACATCTCAAGTACTACGGAAATTCCGTAGATGGTCCTTGTTTCTAAAGAAATTTCGCCTTATATGGACGTACAGAAATAAATCATATAACGGAAATTTATCATAGGCCTACAGTACCCATAAATAATAGGTCTAATGTCCAGAACACATTACTTTTTTATTATGATTTTTGGTTACATTGTCCCTAAACAGCTCATACTTGTTTGGTCACTGATAAATTATTGTGAAAACTAAGAAAATGTGGCCTGTAAATCTTCATCCTGTAGTCCTAAAAAGTTCCACATCAAATTGCAGATAATCGTGCCTGGGACGTTCAGGCCTATTTTCAGGACGATTGGACCCAATTTGAAAGTGGCCCATAAATCTTCATCCTGTCAAGTTTATTTGAAATTCCACAGCTGTACTGCTATTTTTGAGCCATACTGTATCTTGCACTGAAAGCAAATTATTAGTTGCTACGGAAATTTTTTGTTTACTATGGAAATCTGAAGACATAGTTACGGAAATGCATTTTATGAAATTGAGAAGTCTAATATTCCTCACGCAGGCCTTACTTTACAGTCAGGATTGCGTGGATGATATGGGAAAATTGCTAAGAAAATAGGTGCTCTGGACTTTACAGTCTGACAAAGAGGCCATTGGAATGCCGGGTGGGGGGGGCGGGGTGGTGATTGGAGGCAAAGGCAAGAAAGCTATTCCA
>NW_022729689.1:0-621 GCF_011630105.1 Anneissia japonica | reverse complement strand
TTGTTTGAAAAAGAACCCACTCTTTTGTGAAATTAAGAGGTTTAAAGGTGAAAATTGTAAATTTAAAAATAAGTTTTATTTTTTCTTTGAACTGAGATCAATATGTGATTTTTTTTTCTTTAAAAGCATTTGTTTTTTTAACAATTACAGCAGATGCAAATAATGTTCTGAGAGATAATTGAAAAACAATGGCCATTGAATAACATTTTTTGATAGTAGAAATAAAAGTTTTAAAAACGTTATTTCACTAACAAAGTAGAGGAATGACATACAGTATACAGTACTTTAACTACCAAAATATGCAACTCATAGATAACCACAAACTTCACTTTTGTTAAATATCAAATGAATTAACTTTTAAAAACTAAATTAGTTAAGATAAAAAAATGCATATAGTGACTCAAGAAAAATCAGTTTTAATTCAGAATTTGATTATTGGGGCCATTTTTACCTACCTGTCATATAGGGCCATTTTTACCGGGGCCATTTTTTCCGGGGCCAATTTTTCCAGGGCCATTTTTCCCGGGGCCATTCTTACCGTACACCGCTATGAATAGTAGGCCTATGTATACATTTAGGTTCATTTAATTTCTTAAGTACATTATTAACAACTTTTAAAGG
>NW_022729688.1:0-1259 GCF_011630105.1 Anneissia japonica | reverse complement strand
ATAATGTGTTAGGAACACAAAGTATGTAACAAAACGTGATTTCCAGCTTTAGTATGTGCTGTGTGCGTGGAAATGGAACGTACGGCAGGTAAATTATGGAAAGTTTTGAAATGCTGAAAATGACTCGAAACGTTCTTTAAACTATCTGAATACTAATTTGGGGAATTTTCAAATTTTAACAGACACTCACGTCACCATGTGTGCGTGTACAGTAATATCTGAATAGTGATATGGAGAATTTTCAAATTTTAACAGACGCGCACGTCACGATGTGTGCGTGTATAGTAATGGCACACGAAATTAAACATTGTCAAGTGTTTTTAAAACCGCCTGTTAGTTGGTAATGTTACACGAATTTTCCCTTTATATAACCTATATATATATATATATCAGTCTAATAGCGTTGAAATACAGTCGGCCGCCCTCTCTTTGTTCTTATTTCTTTACATCTTTTAAGAAGGGGAGATAAAAGGGCTCCAAAAATTAATTCTTTCTGACCATGCTGACGTGATGAAATAGAAAAATATAGGGACACGTCTGAAAGAGAATTGATTTAGCTATAATATACTTACAGGTGGGAGACAATCAATCAAGATAAGCGAGATACGTTCAAACGAGTAAAAAAAGTAAAAACGTCATAAATAATAATTGAGTTTTTTCTTAATTTAAATGGCAATATGATGACGTCACAATGTCCGATCAGCCATTATGATCTATCAAATCGTATCTACAACTCATGTGCTCTCAGAAAATGTAATCAATATTGGGGGTCACCTTTCATCCTGAGGAGCTATATTTGATTTTAAATAGGCATAATTATAAGCATATGTAATTTTTGACGCACGCGTACACGCACGTTAAGAAAAAAACAAAAAAGTAAGATACCTAACATTTATCCTTGACCTGAAGTATAAGAACATTTAATATTATTGAGAATTGACGAATAGTTAAGATATGACGTCATCATCGTTTTGAGAAAAGAAATATATATATATTTTTAAAATTCAAATGGCAATATGATGACGTCACAATGACCAATCAGCTATTATGATCAATAAATCGTATCTACAACTCATTTGCTCTCAGAATATGTAATAAAAATTAGGGGTTACCTTTCATCCTAAGGAGTTATATTTGATTGTAAATAGGCATAATTATATGCATATGAAATTTTTAACGCACGCGTACTGGCATGTTAAGACGCGCAAACAAAAAAGTAAGATACCTAACATTCAACCTTAACCTGAAGTATATAAGCC
>NW_022729687.1:0-1221 GCF_011630105.1 Anneissia japonica | reverse complement strand
GAAGAAGGAAAGAAAAATAGGCGACATTGGACCCTATAATGGCGTCTCCATCATATGCAGCGGTAATTATTCTGATTTTTATAAAGACCATATTCAATATCCACTTTAATGGCTTTGATAATAATAGTAATAATAGGCCTAATAGTAATAATAATTATTATTGTTATAAGAATATATGTATAACTTGGGGGTGATATTATCAATAATTTCTTTTATAGAATCAATGATAAAATTATTATATAATTTTACTGTTATTCCAATATCAACTTATTTTATGTCTCTAATTAAACCTATAAGTAATACCTTTGTATATTCCAGATGTACTATATAGGTTATAATCGACTTCCATATTTACAAAAACATTGGATAGATGGATTTGTTCGGTGTAACCACCAAGGATAACCCACAAAAGTCTAAAGAACGGACTTATTTCCAGTGGGGTCCTTCTGGTTGTGATTGGGCAGTATACCGAGAGACAATCCCCTACTCTTTTCCGAATAATGTACTACGTTCTTTAACGTGTACATGGGCCATAATGCATACGGGACGAAAGACGGTGCGCCATCGTAACTTGCATTTATTTCAGCCCTCCAGCTGAAACACAATGAAAGCAGCGATGGGTTGAACCGGGGACCTAGAGATCTCCACCGTTCCGCGCGCACACACAGTGGCTATTACCTGAGCCGACTGAGCCAGGCTGCTCTACATGCATTAAAAGTATGTAGAGATTAAATAAATAGTCAGCTGTATAACTGATATCAACAAATATAAATTGTATAATTCGTCGCTAAAAATTATTCATTTCCATAGCTCGTGTGATGGCGGTGTTTACGGTCATCGCTGTTGTTTGGAATGTTATGTATGGCTTAAAATCCTGAACCAATTGTACAGCAAGACGTTGCGGCTGGCTCAATGATCAGTTTTGATAGTGGGCCTTCATACGATTATTATTATACTCATGTTCCTAGATATTTAGTTGTATAGACATTGTTATATTTTCATTATAACGTGATGTGAAAACAATTGTGAATTATGTAATTATCAGTGGCGGCGCTAAGGAGGTGGGTGGGGAACGTCGTAGATTGTTCCCCCCCCCCCCGGGGAGAAAACCCACAATTCGTCGGGGTGAAATAAAAATTCAACAAATTATATGTATTTTGTAAGTATTAATAGACCCTAAATTCGATTAAATAAGCCTTTGAAACCCCTAAACTATCATGT
>NW_022729686.1:0-638 GCF_011630105.1 Anneissia japonica | reverse complement strand
TCGGCGGCAGTCACCGACAGTTATCGGAAAAGGTCGAACCTGGTTCAACTTTTCCGAATGCGTTGCAGACGCAGAAGAATCAGGGTACATTGCTAGCTGCCCTGCGCAAAGGCACCCCGATTCCTCTGTGAACCACAACTGACATGATTGTCGGCGATAGGGTGAGCGATTCTTTGCGATGCCCGTGAGGGAAGACGGAGAGGGGGAGCATAGCTCCCGTCGAGAGGAAGTCAATAATTATTTGTAGAGGAACACTGCTTTGAAAAAGCACCATCTTTTACCACCCACTACTGTGGCTAACTTGATTTATATTCTGTGCAACCATTTGTTTCTAGCCGTACCTATTGTGTAATGGAGTGTATCTGGTGGTATTTGAATCTGTTCAACCATGAAGCCTCCGTGGTCTAATGGTTATGACGCTCACCTTGACAGCGAGAGGTCGCAGGTTCGTGTCCCACCAGAGCCATTTAATTACACAATTTCTTTATTCATTTATTTATATCCTTTATTCGAACACTGTATTTACCTTTCTTTGACTATCTTGATTTATATTTATATATATACAAGTAAGTACCAGATCTTCTGGGCAGAGTGCTCAATACCACTAGGGGTAGAGCTTAACTAATAAATCAAATCAA
>NW_022729685.1:0-879 GCF_011630105.1 Anneissia japonica | reverse complement strand
CATATGGGATTTCACCTCTACCAACTCTCATGATTCTACGTGTGGCATATTTTTGGATGCGCTCTAAACGAATACGTTGTTTTTTAGTCTGGGGCATCCATGCAGGTAGCCCGTAGTCTAAGTGAGGCAATACCAGAGACTTATATAGAGAGAGTATGTTTGGCTTGAGGAAAATTCAGCAATAAAAAATATCAGACCCAATAGCTTATTGCATTTACTGACTAAAGTATCAACGTGGCCATTCCACGTGGGTTTATCATCTATCGTAAAACCCAAGTACTTATATTTTTTATTCAACATCAAGTGTTTCGCCATTAAAGTTATATTCATAATGAATTGGGTTTTTCTTTCTTGTGATATGCATCACTTTAGTTTTTCTAACGTTAAAGGACATTTTATTAGATTGAGTCCAAGCCCAAAGAGTATTTAAATTTGCTTGGACTAGTTGAATATCAAGAGGAGAGTAAATTGGCCTATGAAGTAACAAATCATCAGCATACATGACACAATGCGAGTTTAGATTATAATTATGTTACATCATTTAAGAATAAGTTAAACAACACAGGTCCTAAGACACTGCCTTGGGGCACACCAGAGGTTGCGTACTGTTTTCTGGAACAATTTCCTTTAAACTGTACACTTTGGATCCTTTTAGTTAGGTAGGATGACAACCACCTGCCACAAGGGACGGACCCCTTATATTGAACTGAACAGCCAGTTTTGTTAAAATTAAGTCATGTGGCAACTTATCAAAGGCCTTAAGCTCAATTTACACGGAGCAATTCTTGCTAGCAATATGACCGGTCAAATTGCTGGCAATGAAATTGCTCCGTGTAAATTGGGTAAATTGCTCTGAAACTGAGGTACATGATTGACAGG
>NW_022729684.1:0-1027 GCF_011630105.1 Anneissia japonica | reverse complement strand
TAAAAATCAACTCAAATCACCTTATGTTGCAGGCTAGTACGCCCTCACCTGATTATCGAGCCACCTTCCCCACCCCCCACTTCACCTTCAATGTCATAGGGATGGGGTGTTGTTCACAATAACAATGAAAAATGTCATAGGGATGGGGTGGTGTTCGCAATGACAATGGAAAATGACATAGGGATAGTGACATCAGCAGAGAGGCTGGTGAACTTGGTTCCACTTTCCAACTTCAAAGTGTTGTTCCATATATTTTAAAGATTATTATTATTATTATTATTATTATTATTATTATTATCATCATTGTTAAAGTTAAATGTTAGCAGACTTCTCAAGTTAATCAATTGCATTTCAGTAATCACGTCATTAAATATTACACTAGAAGCAGTATATCTGAATGACAGTCTCTCCAAATGTAGTAATGAATCTGGAAAAAAACGATTCTGTTACAGAGGAGCTAATATATTGAACAGCTTAAATTAAGTAAATCAATTGAATTGAACTTGTATTAATTTAATTAATAATCGTAAAATTTCTTACTTATTTATTATTTGTTTATTAACTTTTAATGATTTTTTTTATTTAAAACTAATTGCAGTATTTTATATAAACTGTAGTACTATTAATGTTAACATTAATTATTTTTAAAATTATTATTATAATTTCAGTTGTAGTTTAATTTTTTTGTTTGTTTATAATTAACATCAATACTGTTGCTTTGGATGTGTGTGGTGGTGGGCCCTATGGGAGAACAGTACTTGGTACTGAATAGGCTCCCAACAAATATCAATAGTAAATACAAAAATCCACAGCACCTAATAATTTGACTTGAGTGCAAAATATGGGTTGCTTCAATTACAGAATGAAAAGTTATAGATATAGGCTTAGATCATTTTTTCTTGGTTTTCACAAAAAATTATCATTAACTGACAAGCCTGGGTCGGTCTGCCATTTTTTCTGGGCATCAGTAATGTGCAGGCCCTAGACCAAACCCAATTATGGGTCTAGGCCTAATGATAAATATCCA
>NW_022729683.1:0-756 GCF_011630105.1 Anneissia japonica | reverse complement strand
GTGAGTAGGACATTCATGTTAAAAACATTGAAAAGGTTCAATTTTGGCGATTCATTTTGCAAATGTATAAGCACAATACACAATAACACCGAATGCGTATTTGTAAATAACGGATGGGTTTCAGAAAGTTTTTAAATGTATAGTGGTATAAGACAAAGTTGTCCTCTGTCGGCGTTATTGTTTATTTAGTTTTAGAGATCATTTTACAGGTAAACTCAGATATACGAATTTATATGGAACGGAAAAAGGAAAAAATAAAAAGATAAACATTAATTGGTAATCTAACCGAAGGAGGTATAAATAGGCCTATGTCGGACTCAAGGCTCTCAAGATTGCATGGGTGAGAAAACTGATCTGTAGAAACGTGTAAGATGGACAGTGTTAACTTTATATTATATAAATAAATCTGGAAATGAAGGATTAGTTTTAGTATGTCATATATTAACCTGAGAACATTATTTTAAAAATATTCCTCCCCTTTATTTTAAAGTTACACAATGTTGGAATTTAATGAAAATAGTTGTGTGGTTAACACATACGAAGATGTTATTAAGCAAAAACTTTGGGGAAACAAGTATATTGTATATAGAAATAAGTCTTTGTTTTATAAAAATGTGGATAGCCTCGGAGTTTAAGCAAATATAATTATGACATAATCATTTTTACCCGCATAAAGAAATCTTAGAGAAACTGTAGCTGGGTTCACGTCGAACTTTTATCTAGATATACATCCACTTAACTAGTTAAAAGTTCGAC
>NW_022729682.1:0-935 GCF_011630105.1 Anneissia japonica | reverse complement strand
CTTGACTGGTCAAACCACAGAACCAAAGTTGGCGGTTTTAGAAGTCAAACTTATCCATTTATCATGTACTAAAATAGTCTTCATTGTTTGACATACCTCCTCCATGGTTTGACCTGGTTTGACAACAACAAATTTTCTTTCGTTCTTCGTTCAAAATCTGCTTAGTGACACGCATGCGTAATAAGTAGAATAGTTATCACAATAACTACAACCACTGCTCTGCATACTGCATGTTTACAGAGAGTTAAGAATACGGAATACTCATTTATTTTACATATTCAAGTATACATGACATGACTATGTTGTAAACCAGTAAAATTACACAGCAGTCGTAAACCAAAAACTTCATAATACTGACGACACGTACGTTTTTCTGTGTTTAAAGTACAGTAACTGTGCACAATTAGTTTTTTTTCTGCACCACTTTCTTTTCGTTTTTTATATATAGGCCTAGAGGAATTTCATTTCAACGATTGTAAATAGTCTATCAAACTAATGCCGCCAAAGCTGTCAACTTTTACTCTGTGGTTTATCAAGCCACAGACCTCTAGGGTCTAATTCCAGTAATGGAGGTCAGTCTGGTCAGAATACTGTAGTAAGTTGTGTTTATATGAATGCATTTAAGCTACATATTCAATCGTTACAAATACTCTTGATTTTTATTTTGTCGCGGATTATTGTTTATTGATCTGTATGGTAGTCTTGTGGTAGACCAATATATTATTTATTTTAACAAGACTAACTGAATGCTGCTGTCGTCGTCGTGTTTTGTACGTATTGCCAGGGAGTTATAGTGTATTGCACACCAACAGCAACGTCAATTGCCGTGTTCATCGTGTGTAAAAGACTTTAGGTAGGTAAGCACATTCAATTCAATACTATAATGTAAAATATTGTTCAGATCACGTTAATTTTTACTAAAACACACGTTACAC
>NW_022729681.1:0-534 GCF_011630105.1 Anneissia japonica | reverse complement strand
TCTCCTTTGCCTTCTAAGTTATAACACATAGTCCCAAACTCAAGAAAGAAAATTTAAGATAGATCGTTTTACCTATTAAAGAAGGGCCTCAATGTGTAATGATGTTGATAGAATATGTTTGTGTTAAATAAAGCCATAAGGAAAATGCTTATATGTGGCCATATATAACATAAGAGCATTTCTTGTTGAGGTAGGCCAATTCCCTCTAAAAATTGCACATTTAGGGAGTTTTGATCAATTCCGACGAAATTAGAATTAAAAATACAAAAAATTTTCGCGCGAATTTCTTAGGATTAAAGCTTGTGCTTGCCCTCCTTTGCCCTTCCAAATTATTTTAACACATAATAGTCCCAAACTTGAGAAAGAAAAATTAAGATAGATCGTTTTACCTAAAAGGAGGGCCTCAATGTGTTATGATAGTGAAAGAATAGGCCTATGATTGTAATAAATAAATCCACGATGAAAATGCTTATATTACACGTGTGTGGCCTATATTAATAATAAAATAAGCTCTATGTCGTATTGTTTTCTATA
>NW_022729680.1:0-594 GCF_011630105.1 Anneissia japonica | reverse complement strand
ACGACGATAAACTCGGTTGACATTTCAAGATATAGAAAATGTATTCAACGGATGTTTCAAGAGCTCATGCTCTCTTCTTCAACGTTTTAACCGACTGAACATAAAATCAAAGTACTTGTTTAATAAAGGTCATTGAATGTATAGCCAATTAAAATGACAAGATCTTTGTTAAGGCTTGTTTATGACCATTAATTGACCGTTTATAGTCAGCTTTGCTATTGTTAAATTGTTATAACATGGAGGAATTAGTTTAATTTAACTAATTCCTTCATGGTACAGTATATAATACTTTGATTTTATGTTCAGTACGGTTTACAGTTTACACTGAAGAGAGGATAATCCAATAAACTGATTGTATGTTTTACTCGGTTCTGGTTGGTTAATACCATTTTTTATACTATATTATGTATATTTATTTATTTATTTATTCAAGACTCAACAGTGTATCAAAAACACCAATAACAGAGTCGCCATAAAAATATACAAATCATTCATAAAAATATATAAAATTTAAAAAAAAAACAACATTAAAAGCATAAAAAAATCGTAATAATATATTAAAAACCGGTATTTAGTATAAGATTAAAAATAGAA
>NW_022729679.1:0-649 GCF_011630105.1 Anneissia japonica | reverse complement strand
TGATAGCGCTTAGAGACTTTTTGTATTTTGCGCTCTATAAATTAAAAACCATTAACCATTAACCACACTGAAGTATATATGCAATGCTACAACACTGAAATGCTCTCACAATGATGAGACCACACTGGAGTTTATTCTAAATGCTACCACAGTGAAGTAGATTCTCAATGCTACCACACTGAAATGGATTCTGCTACCATACTAAAGTTGATTCTAAATGCTACTACACTGAAATAGATTCTCAATGCTACAACACTGAAGTAGATTCTCAATGCCACAACACTGAAGTAGATTCTGCTACCACACTGAAGTAGATTATCAATGCTATCACACTGAAATAGATTCTCCATGCTACCACACTGAAGTAGATTCTCAATGCTACTAGACTGAAATAGATTCTCAATGCTACTACACTAAAAGTAGATTCTCAATGCTACCACACTGAAGTAGTTTTTTTTTAATCCAATAAAGTATATGATATATAATTAAATCACTATGATTCTATTATGATACATAATTAAAAACAAATATATCATAGATATTTTATCAATAAACATAATAACATATACTGTGTTATATTGTTAGCCTGCTGTACATTGGTTAGGTGTATGACTCACCATATCGGGTGTCAGTGAACAACACATTTGTT
>NW_022729678.1:0-602 GCF_011630105.1 Anneissia japonica | reverse complement strand
CGTGAGCGTGTCCATAAACGCGGGTTCCGGACGCATGTTTCACGGCAACGAAAAACGCCTCCTGTGTACCGGTCGGTGGCACCGAATCTTGCTGGAATTCGAGGAAGATTCCGTGCGAATAACGACGGACTCAGTTCCGTCCGAATGGAAGTGGTTAGAAGGGATGTACACTCACCTCAACCTCGACGGTGACTTCTCCATGGGAACTGTTGGAGACTTCGAGGGCATCGAAGGATGCATCTCACCGTTGAAGATAAACGGTCGCCTCTTCGTACCACCTGGACTGGCACCGTGCGTTACGAGAACGGACGACGGAGGGTCCTCGACCGTTTTTCTGGACGAACGCACCGGATACAATTTCGTTCGACAAGCGAACGAAACGGATGTCACCACCCAGGTGTGGATGACTTTCTCGTTGAAAGCCTATAACGACGAGGGGAGGATATTCCACGTCGACGACGGCAAGGGCGGTGACGCCTTGTCCGTATATCTGAAAGACGGTTTCGTGGAAGCATTATTCCGAACGGGGTCCACGCCACTTCGAATCACCAGTCCGAAGCGCACCGCGATAGGAGAGTGGAGCTCTTACGGCATAAGCAGGT
>NW_022729677.1:0-619 GCF_011630105.1 Anneissia japonica | reverse complement strand
CGGCACGGGCCCAGAGCCGTTCGTAATTGCGGGTATTCGTAAAATCAGGGTTGACCAAAATTCCTATTTGCATTGGTACTGCTTCCACTGGCATAAACTAGGCCTAGGCTAGGCCCACTGGCCTAAGCTGCAAAGTTTGAGGGGGCCTAGGCCTACAAAAGGCAGTTTCTAAGCATTCTGATCCCACTCTAGGCCCCACACAAATTTGTTTTTAATTGGACGTTTTTACCTTCTTAAATACGGTACCTAGATTGTGGACTCCTACACAATTTTCATAGATACTTGTTTATTGATTTATATATTGATCATTCAATAAAAAAATCAAGCACTATGTTGACTTTTAAAGCAGAAAATAATGATTAAATGAGAAGTAAAATCTGTCGCATGCACATGTGTGAAGCCATAATAAACACTGAATTTGAAGAGGCCTGTTAGAGGGCATCCTTCTCTTGAGAGTTACATAGTATAGTATGGTATGTTGTGTTGTATGCATGCTAATAACAGTTACAATTCGAGCGGGTTTTTTTTTTACTCGCTTTTCGCTTCACTTTTTATGACGTCATCACCTTGATTTTACGTTCGTAAAATCGGGAATTCGTTAAATTGGGGTTCGTAATTG
>NW_022729676.1:0-1183 GCF_011630105.1 Anneissia japonica | reverse complement strand
GTTTTACAGCTTGTGTGTTTCACCGGTTCATGCCTGCAAAACAAAGTCCATACCCCAAAAAAAAGTGAAAGTCCAAAACCCAAAGTTGGACTAGGAAAATGGTTTGCTTATCCAAACCTGATGCTGATACAACCCCTAGGTCAGAAGAAAAGCAGCTATTAATTGATGTCGGGCTAGGTGAGAAAACGGTATTTATACCAGATTTCAATATAAGTCTGGAGCAGTTCTGTCAAGTACTATATACCTACTTCCCTAAGCTTCAAGACGCTGGAGGTTTTGAGTTGCTAACATGTATTGGAAGTGAGAGGAAGTTGGTTACCATAAGAGGGAAGTATACTCCACAAAACATAAAGGACAGGCTGGGCCAAGGCCATATTTATATACGGCCTATACAAAACAGCTTAAATTTGGACCCAGTGCATGTAAGTAGTACTGTATTTATTGAATGTTGATTCTTTTTTAAATTTGAGAAATCTTTTATAAATTTAAACTTAATCATTTTTTACCACTATGCTTTCCATTGAAATAATTTGCACAGTTAAAAAAAACAACATTTCAGAAAGAGATATACAGTAAATCTAATTTATCACAATTACTTTAAGATTATAGATGGCTTATTGGTTATTATTCTTCCTCCATGGTTTACCCTAGTAACATATTATTATATTATTACATGTTACTTTTTTTTTTTTTTTTTGACTTAGTTGTATAGAGTATATTTTTTATAGTTATTTTTAAATTTAATATGATGTCATACCCATCTTTAAATTTCGTCTAGTGATAATAATTATGTACAAACTAATTTTTTACATTATTATTTTTTTGTAGTGGTGTAGACGTGGACTCAGGGCTAATGCAAAAGTTTTCAAAGTGTCAAAAAGAATTCCCATTCAATATCTTGAAGAAACACATTGAAAGCTGTAGCAGGTGAGCTTTTAGTTCATTGTTATAACTGTTGATAATATTTAAAGGTGATTTTAAAGTCAGCTACTTCAATTTAATGTAAAGAAACATTACAGCCTTTCAATGATGAGTGGATTCATAGGCATTATTTCACTTTTTAATTAGTTGGAATTTATATTTTTCTAGACTGTACAATTGTTTTTCACAACATTATCTCCACTAAAATTGATTTACAGCTGGTGGTTTCATGCATCAGCATTGGACTGTTGTATTGAATTTA
>NW_022729675.1:0-515 GCF_011630105.1 Anneissia japonica | reverse complement strand
GTATGTATTATATTACTTATGTGTTAGATAATTGGCAAGAATTTTGGTTAATTACATAATTTCAGTAAATTACATAATGTTATTTAATTACACAAAGGTACAATTTTATATTACTGCTCCAAATACCAATTTCCTTTTGCAATAATCGATAATCAATAATCGATAATCAATAATCGATAATTTGTTTTGCTGATTATACGTAGTCTGAGATAAGTGCTGACACATTTCTTGTTAGTTTAAAGTCTGAATCCTATTCCTTTTTCACAATAAATATTCTTCAATCTATTGAGTTTCAACATAATGCACTGAGATTCAATAACATAAATGTCATCCACCTACATATATATTTAATTTCTTGATAATAGCATCACAAACTATTCAGTAAGCCCTGATATTGTGTTTCATGTACTAAATCCAGACATTTCGTTAAGTTTCTTTCTTTTTATTTCCAAGATGACGACACCTTGTTGCTACGGGAGATAATGCAAGAAGCTAGAAATCTTACACAAGCTGAA
>NW_022729674.1:0-943 GCF_011630105.1 Anneissia japonica | reverse complement strand
GATGTTATAGGCCTAGCCTTGAAGGGACGAATGAAAAACAACGTCGCTCCTTGATAGCTAACATTCTCTATTTAACATCACAATAATTCATTATTAGACCTATAGTTGTTTTTTGAATTGTACTCCACAAATCTCAGCCGATACCTCGCACAACGTCTCCTATCTATTGTCGTCACGTTATGGCTCGCTGGCTCACACTTGCGATGCCTCGCACTTGTGAACAAATAACACGCTGGCTCGCACTTTGGCAACACTCTTTGGCAGTCAACTCGCCCCTAGAAAACCCGCCCTTGGAAACTTGCCCCATAAAAAAATGCACAATTCCTAGACCATGCAGTCTTCAAAATAAAAATTGTAACCTTTGGTAATTAACACATTTTCCACATTTTTTGAAACTTTATTAAAAAAAAACCTAAACCATAATTCACCACTATAGACACTTTTTGACAAAAATGAAAAATTACGACTTTGTTACCCAATGAGAAGTGTTCTAATATAGACAATGGGTCGCGTCTCATATTATTTGTTATATTTTTATTATTCATTATTTTCACTTGACTCGCATAAATAATTTTGTTCGAAGAACATTTATATGCATTTGTACTTCGCAGCACTTCACTTGCAATTTGCAATTTCTAGTAATAATAATAATAAAGCATGCCTACTCAATCCACGTGCGTTGTTATTAAGAGAGTTGAACGACCGGGGTTACCTAGAGTCATTGCTCTCTTTCCGTCCCTGGTTTCCAGCGACGCATTTGGAATTTTACTTCTGAGTTGTAATCGAAACTAATAAAAAGCTTTTATTTACGTTTCTGATTGTTAGTGACGGTAAGCGAATTCCGATGGATCGTTGGTCATTATGCTGTTGCTGAAAGGTACTATAGTTACCTTCAACTAGCTATAGTATAACTACTAATATGACTTACCACCACCACCTCCAC
>NW_022729673.1:0-1047 GCF_011630105.1 Anneissia japonica | reverse complement strand
GCAGACCGAAGATATCCCCATAGCTGACTCGGTCGACTGGAGTGTGTGTGTGTGTGTGTGTGTGTGTGTGTAATGTTCATGAGGGACTCTCACACAGGGAGAATTTTTTTTAAAGCGTTTGACTTCCAGGGCATCCTATTCTTCCGGTATAGCTATAAAACATTAGGCCTATACTCACAAAAATGTTCTGTACATAATGCTAAAGATGGGCCCAGAAAAGCACCCAGCTTAAAAATGTTATATCTGGACACAGAAGGTAGTAGCATGACTCAAATAATGACCAATTGACTAATTCACAATTCGTAGGCCTATTTTAAAACAATGTAGGTCTATTGCGAAAATGATTTGTTCAAAATTTAATCGCTTATCACTGCCATAACTGGATTGATTGAGTTTTTTATACCTAAATTAATATATAAAGTGCAAGAAACACAAACACATTATTTCTATATAAATACAATATGAATAATAATGACTTTTTATAGGCTTATTTTATTTATACGTGTTGACGGGTATTGTGAAACATAGCGTATAAAATGATGTGGCCTAATTAATTAAAACATTGTGTTATGAATACAGTTGTACAGTACGCTCTGTATTACAGTATTTAATACATTATAATACTGTGCAATGAGTAACTGCCTACTATAATTGCACAACGTGCCGGGTATCGTGAAATATAAAAGATATGTTACGAATATACATAATGATGCAATATGCTATCATTATGTTTAAAAATAGGCCTACAAATTAATGAATACCATAGAGTTTCGAGTAACTGCTGGTAGAATTTTAATTTTACTTATTTGCCGAACCCTCAATTTTTTTTAATAAATATTTAATTGTTATTTTATATTTATACCTCTAAATATTTTTAAAAATCATCTAAATTACGAAAATTAAATATTGTCAAAAATTGAAATGTATATAGGCAATACAAAAACAAGAGTATGGTGGATTTTTGTTTATATGTATAACATAAAAAGACAATGTGATGTGAACATTAATAATAAATTCATAGACCTGTAATTATTTTATAGGTATAGG
>NW_022729672.1:0-1659 GCF_011630105.1 Anneissia japonica | reverse complement strand
TTTATCTGTAGGCCTATGGACGATTGTTTATGTGCTTTACGAGGTTTGCAAAAGAAGTGCAACAAAACATACTGGCATTAATTTTACAGGATACATATGAAAACAGTTTGGGTGTAGTGGTTAGAAGAGCATTTTCCACACTACCGACCCCGGGTTCGAATCCCGTAATATCATTTTTTTTTTCATTATCTTTTATTTCATTGTCCTTAGTATACAATACATAGCCTACATCTTACCGGTCAAGCCATTTAGGCATCAGCACTGCACTGCATACTCTGTTTTCATGTGGATAATAGCGTGGGAAATTTATAAAGAGGAGAATTATAATGTTGGCCGAGATATGCATTCTCAGAGTGCCCTCTAGTTATTGTATATTGTTATATTTAAATTAACTATTTGTTTATTTAACATTCGAGATTGTGGTAAAAAAAAAAGTGCACAAAAAACAACACAAATTTAATTATAATTAGGCCCTTAAACCTATTTGATATTTTGATTAGAAATTCTAATGGATAGTGGTACGAATGAGTTGAGATATTTACTGTATTTGTTCAACAGTTTTGTAATTTTCCTTTTATCCGAGGATAGCCAAGTAAAAGATGCGTTTAGTGGGTGGGAACTATCGGTTAAGATACTCGTTACTTTATCAGTAATTTTAATCTCACAGATCATCTAGTTTTGTTTTCCTGATTCATGATACGTTGTATTCTGTTATAATCGATTTTTCTTAAATTACCATACATAACTTCTAAACAAAAGAGCGCTTTCAGTAACAGAAGAATAAAAAATGCTCTTATACATGTATCAACATTGAATGACCGCAATTTTATTTATTGTTGATACTTGTAAAATGAACTTTTTTATTCTTCTGGCAAAACATCAACCTAATTCTAAAAATACTGCATATCGGTGTCAACCATAATTCAAAGCAAAGGGTATGAACATTTATTCATTTTATATGTTGTTTCCACCACCAATGTAAGTCATTAGTAAGCTAAATTAAAATGTGTTGTCAATCAATTTTAAGACAACATATCGAAACAACAAGGTCTTATACTGAAAATTGTACTGAGGTTTCACATAATGTAATAATATAAGCATAATTGTAAGCCCATATTTGACAGCATATGCAACAAGATGTCAACTGTTGTTTGATTAAAATCATTGTTCTATTATATCACACAACAGAAAATTGTTATAGAAAAATAACATGAACGTTGAAAGACCAGGAGAAGAAGAAACGTTTGAGTATTTTAAAATTGGTTGCTGGATATATGTCACTCTTATCGTAATCAATTTTGCGAATGTGGTCGGTGTTCCAGGCTGGGTGTAAGTACATTAGGTCATTATATTTACTGATTCTGCTGTTGTTGATATTCTATTGCTGTGTCTGTTAATGTAATATATTAATGTTACTTTTACTTATAATATACTATCATTATCCTTATTTACCACACCATCACCACCATTATTATCGTCATTATTATTTAAATATCAAATAATAATAATAATAATAATAGTGTAGTTTTATATAGCGCACATATCCATCTAATGCAAGATGCTCAGGGCGCTTGATGTGTGGACTAGGAACTCCATCAATGACTTTCTTCGCCCCTAAGGGTCCCTTCGTGTCTGTGCTACCCGGTAACCCGGTACCAG
>NW_022729671.1:0-3354 GCF_011630105.1 Anneissia japonica | reverse complement strand
GCCCAGAAAAAAATGTGAATTAATGATGATCATAATTATTAAATGAGGGGATGATGATAACAATGACGGTTATGATGAAGGTGATAATGACTACGATGAAAATAATGATGACGATGATGTCGATGGCGATGATGATGATGAACGGTATTGATGTTGATGTAGGTGTTGGCATGTTTGAGAGTGATGGAGAAACTAATGCAGACTAAAGTGAAGTGAGTTCAATCTGGAATCAAAGCCAGCGGGGGACAGGGGTCCCCACCGGACAGGTCAAGCCCCCCCCCACCGGACAGAGCTCGTTGAGCAGTCAGACCATAAAACATATAAAAATAGGCCCACACCAAGCCAACACATGTCTGTCACAGTCTGAGAGGGCCCTTTTCGGCCATCCAGAGGGACCTATTCTTAAAGAAAATCTCATTTGGAAGGGGAAACCCCTCTCAGCTCCTTCCCCCAGCTCGAGCCTACGAGCTCAAGTCCCCGTTAGACAAATTAGCCCCCACCCCCAGAAAATATATCCTAGACCCGCCACTGCTAGAAAGCCTGTGCTTTTGTCTATTTGTTATAGTTAGAAAAACCAACAGATGCACTGATGTTTAAATAACATAGAATGAACGTTTCTCCCTTTCTTTATTCAAGTAACGTTAACTGTATGTTATAGTTACAGTAATTTTTTCCATAGGGTGTCCTACTGTAACAATTAAATAATCAAGCTCAACTGCAATACCAAGACTAACTAATATGTTATCAGCAAACAAGATTATTTAATGTTTACTATCACTAAAAACAAATTTGACACTTGAAAGGCCAGATAATACTGTACACATCTGAGCAACTAACCAAATCGATTACAAAACCGTTACAGCTATCAATCTGTCATGCTCTTTTCTCACACAATGTTTGCTATAGTACAGAAGTATGATTTTTCAATTTGGCATCTTACACATGTGCGTGGTCAATCGCTGTTCAACATAACACCTGTCCAGGTGAGGCCACCATGAAGAAACATAATTTTTGTTTAATATTCAAAAAATCTTTTGCTGTAGCAAGTAGAAAACAATTTTTATGTTGTACCACAGAATCATACATTGTTTATTTTATTTTATTTGACTTTTTGAAAAAATTCTCATTCGCAATTGCCACAATACCTCCAGCAAGCCAAGAATGTAATTTAGTATCCCATGACTTTTACTGTCACATACAAAATTAGTAACTGCCACCAAACAAAATAGGAAAATACTCAAAAATGTAATGTAATGTGGTTTGATTTATATAGCGCTTTATACCAAAGTCTCAAAGCGCTCGAGGTGTGGACTAGTGCGTACAGTAACTTTCTTCTCCCAAAGGGTCTCTTCGTGTCTGGTATGCTAGGTATTGGCATTTAGGATGCATGCCCCTCCTGCCCCTCACCTAATCACCGATCCCCACCTTCCCACCCCCATCAGCTCCCTTCCATTTCAAGACCCCTACGCCACTGATGATAGGGCCTGCTGGTAGGAAAGTTTGGAAGCCTACCACTACTACTGTATACAGAATCAGATTGTGTCGTATATGTCAAAATACAAATGTATGTTATTTTTAATACCGACATGGTTGTAGTATCTTCTCTTCAAAAGAATTCCTATTCCTGTATTTTAACAAATTTCAATTCAAATAATAATAATTCAAAATTTCTTCTATACCGGTCATATGTATGCAAATTTAATCATTGAGAGGCCTATAGACAGAATACCCGCACGGGAGTGGAGGTCCCGATTTGTGAGAAGAAGCGCACATATTCTTGGAAGAACCGCTTCCATTCCAGTGTTAAATTGGCTATTCTAACACTACCAAAATTAAGGTTTATATAGAAGAGTCTGACTAAGAAATGCTAAATAAAATGGAGAAACTACTACAATATTTTTTTTATTTGTTTTAGCGAGGGTATGTACTGCATACCTCACTGGCCTTGACAGTCTGCCACTGAACAATTTTTAATTTGACCTTGACTACAGTATGTCCGTGTTCGGACGTAAACTCAAATATGTGTTATCTCATAAGACCTTGGGGCTAATTCCGACGGCCATTCGGACGAGTGGAATAAGAACCGGTAAAACCAGTAACTTCTCGTCTGTCTGTCTTTCTTTCTTTCCTTCAACCAAGGTCAGACACAAGTTTTTTAGCAATATTTTTGTTGTCATGGTTTAAAACTATACATAATCTAGCCTTTGTAACTTCATTTGGAGCTTTAAGTGATTTCTTCACAATGATAACAAAACTTTAAATCTGGCACATGTCCGCCGCCATGTGGTTGTTGTCCGTAAACAACACGTAAAGTTGTTGTAACAAAACTAATTTAAAAGTAGCTATAAAATTATTTTTCTTTTATTGAAATACAAATTACATCTAATTATAATTTTTAAGTTTGTTTTTAAAGCAGTAATACTCACTTAACAAATAACAAACTACTGTATGAATTAGAAATACATCATTTGAACGAATACAGTGACGCATTTAAAAATGTCGCTCGCTCGCTAGCCTACCGTAAAGAATTTTTATTCGTTGTAAGTAACGTCATTTTCTCGTGTTTTGCTAAAGTTCTTACTGTCAAACTTTTTTAATGCTTTTAAATATTATTTAAGTTATTTTCATAAGGAGTTAAAGTATTATGAAAATGGGAACAGGATTGCACGATAGGAATTTTACTCTGGCCCCGGTTGTATACATATCTAAAGGTCAATTTGTGATATGGGCCTTGTTACATGTGATAAATTACGCCTGGAGGCAGCGTGTAATTGAAATATCCACTAAAAAAGATGGGTTTTTGGGACAGATGTTTTTTAATGGCTAGAGGCAAAATTTAATTGCCACACGTGACCTCTCAGTTGGAAGTACCCGGTAAAACTTTACTCATCCGAACGGGCCCTAGCTTACATATAAGCGTATTACAGTATACTGTTTTAGACCTTTAATTAGTTACATATCATTTTACTGTGTTGTTTAATGTTCACATGCACTTATTTGGTTACTATTTAGAATGTTTAATTAATACGTTTATGCTTAAATACTGTATACCTGATGCTAGGAAACTATTACTGGTTGATATAGTTTTCACAATATTTAAAGAAAAATAAGATACACACGTATACGAGACTGTTCTTTTGATTATTAGATGCCAGGAGTTACAGTGAAAACTCAAAGGACGACAAGACAGAGGAAACAGTAAGAGAGAGACGTCCATCACCAAAGGCCCTTGACAACCAGATTCAGCGATCATAATAGATGAATTTAAAGAAGAGAAACTTAACTTAGGCATCCAAAAGCCGGCAACGGGTTGTCAATTCCTAATATATATAACAGTGACGTATCTAGAAGTGT
>NW_022729670.1:0-610 GCF_011630105.1 Anneissia japonica | reverse complement strand
AAGAGTTGGCCGTAGTGTTAAAAGATATATTTCCTTCGTTCGATGGAAAAGTGTCCTCTTAATAGGGGTGTCCCTTAAATAGGGGTGTTCCAATGGAGGGGTTTTACTGCATAATTATATGCTGTAGTCATCACCGAATGATAAAGTCGCAGCCAAATGCATTTTTCGCCGAACAAACAACAGGGGTTGGCCCAGCGAGGGGGGGGGGGCAGGCCCCCCTGTCGGGGAGAGCTGCCCCTCCCGTCGAGGTGAAAAGCACAATTCGTCAGGGAGAAAAATAATGTATGTATTATCTACATATTAGTAGACTCTAAAATCGATTAAATATGTCTTTGAAACCCTTAAATTGTCAAAATGTAAAAACTGTCGAAACCTTTTAATCGAAGCTCGATCACACCCACTTTGCTTTCGTCGGGGAATCTGACTCCTCGTAGGGGGCACCAACATGGAAACTTTCGTGCAATCAATCACTCTTTATCGAGGTCAGCAGGTATGTGCTGTCAGACAACCCCATGCACAGTGACCACAGTACACTGATATGTGTGCACATCTCCATTGACGAAACCCCTTCAGTAGACTTACTCTTTTAATAAAGTACAGTTTTTGTTTA
>NW_022729669.1:0-802 GCF_011630105.1 Anneissia japonica | reverse complement strand
AAAACAGTTAGTATAATAGTTCTGGCCTGCTGAGAACGACATGGACTGATAACCGTAGGCTATAGATAGGCCTACTTGGAACCTTGCTCACCACTAGCTGCTACACAGATTTAGGCCTTTAGGGTAGAATATTGTTAAAAAGGTAGGCCTCTGTAAGTAAGAACTTAAAAATAGGCCAAGCCTCTACTAGTCTAGGCTAGGCCTACTACCGGACTCCAGGCAAGGCCTGAGCCATCCTACTGGAAAGTTAAAGTTTTGTTGTATTTGTATGGTATGCCATCTAGTCTAAGCTTAATTGTTTTTGCCATTGCCAACATTAGTCTTACTAGGGTCTATTCTAAATATTTTAGGCCCGTTTTATTAGGGAAGACTATTTAAATTTAGTCATGCCTAACCATGGACCTATGGCCTAACTAGTCGACGCTAGTGACTCAGTTTCGTGGCTCCAAAAATATGAACATTTGATTGGTTGAAATTGTTTATTTCGGTCCGCCATTTATCCAAATACGGAATATAAGATTACGTCATTCTTTTGGCATCCTGGTGCCTGATTTCAGTGTTTTACAAGTCGCTTATTCCGTCTATAAATTAACTTTCTCGTTGGTGGCGCTGTCCAGAATGAGAAAAATAATAAAAAATAAAAGACTTGTGGCAAGTCTAGGATTATCACTAAAGTGCCGAATGAACCTTCTAGGTTTACGTGAAAGCCAAACATTGTGCGAAGGTTGGATCACTTGTGTTGAAGTGATATTGTCTCGACCAAATTTGGGTTGTCTCCTCAGGGAAAGTTCCTTGGAAAGCT
>NW_022729668.1:0-1253 GCF_011630105.1 Anneissia japonica | reverse complement strand
AAAATACTCCTATTCTATCCTCCTATCCTGTTGCTCCAAGATCCTAGTGACCCACATACACCTACACTAACCAAACTGTATATCACAATGTAATAGCGTTCCTCCACTAAGGTTCTAGTGACCTGGATGGTCCTACACTAACCGAACTATGCATCACAGGGTAGTGACACTACTTCACTAAGGTCCTTAAGCCCTGCATATACCTATGCTCACCGAACAAGTGTGCATTATGGGGTAGGGATGTTATCCACTAAAAACAAAAAAAAAAAGTGCAACATCTAGTCCCGAGCGCATAGAGACCATGTATTATGCGCTATACAAGTCTCCAACCATTACCATTACATCCACCGTAATCAAACTGTGCATCCCAAGGTAGTGACGTTGCTCCACTAAGGTCCTGACCCTGTAAGCTTGCTCCCTGATATTAAAAGTAAGAAAGGTCTAGAAAGAAAGAAAATTTTTCCTGTTTAGTGGTGCACTAATAGAAGTTCAAAGTGACCTAGTTTCATTTAATGATTTCTAGTTAAAGATCACAGGTTGTTGTATGCAGGCTCATTTTCAATCACATCATTTTCAACTGCCGTAATATGCTGACACTATTTTTTTTACAAGGTCTAATAAAATTGCTCATGTGAAAAGTTTCAGGGAGGGGCAGGCAGAAATATTTGATTTAGGCCTAGATTCTACTTAATTATATGGCTGTAATAGCTTGAATTTTGTGTATCTTAGGTAATCAGATTGCTAAAGAAAACAAAATGAAATTTAATCGCATGGAAGTTATTCTCTAACTCTATCATGATAATAAATAAAATGAAATTTGCTTAAATCCAGTGGATAAGAATGCAGGTGAGTGAGCTCAAGATACAAATTTGTGTATTTATTTCTTTGAACACTCCATTTACTTTGTTGAAAAAATCTGCTAAAAAAAAATCAGTATAAACTTGCATAGCAACCACGTCCCTAGCACAGGTCTGTACCTTAAATTAATCAACAAATTTATAATAATATTAATTTTAGACTTTTAGCGCTTCATGCCAACAAGGCTTTTGAGTGCTACACATTACACCAATCATTGGGTCAAACACATCTGGGACATACAATTTGAGTTCTCTGAGGATCATTCCATGATGTTACAGAAAACCTACTTAATGATTAGTATATTTTGTTTTTAAACCTTCCCGGTTCTCACTCCTAGGTAGTGAGACAAGAACACATTTGAAATGCTCAGTGAGGGAAACGAAGTGCAAACTGCA
>NW_022729667.1:0-504 GCF_011630105.1 Anneissia japonica | reverse complement strand
AGTTGTTCAGCAGCACGTTCAGGAAGGCGTCGGTGACCTCGGTGTCGTGTATCTCCAAAGTCCGCCGGACGTTCCACCGATTTGAGGCTACGGCGTTCGCGATATCCGAATCCAGGGGACCGTCCCTTCTTTCGACCGCGAATCGCATCGCTCTCACGTCGACTCCGGTTGCCTCGGTCCGAATAAGTTGCGTCAACGCGCCCTTGCTCAGTCGATTACTTTCGAAGAACTCGGGTTCTTCGTCCAGAAAAACGTGGTCGGTCGAGAGGAAGTCCGACTCCTCGATTCCGAAGTAGTCGAACGGTTCCACGACCTCCCACCTGTCGCTGACCGTCGACAGGTTGAGGTGTCTCGCGAGGTCGTTCTCCTCGTCCACGCCCTCGTAGATCCTCAACCATCCGTCGAGCGACGTCATGTCGAAACTTCTCTTCCGGGACATGACGCAGTCGACGAACACCGCGTAACGGAGACCGACCGCGTCGTCGCTTCCGTCCGGGCCGAAGG
>NW_022729666.1:0-892 GCF_011630105.1 Anneissia japonica | reverse complement strand
AGTAATTATGTCTCCTATTTCTTTAATTTTGGCTTTTGTCAGGTAGTTTACATTATTAAAAGCCAGGTTAATATTATTTATTTTACTATTGCGCACCCTTTTCTTACCACCTCGTCTGTGTCGTCGTCGTTTCTGTGTGTCCTTCTGATCTTGTGGGTGTTTAACTTTATGGCTATCATGTTCATAAGATATAAATTTGGTAGTGTCATTATCAAGTCCATTGTAAGGAGAGTGACTGTTCATTGACGTTGAAGCATTGTTGCCTGCAATTTCCTATTGAAGACGATTTCCAAAGTTCTGCCTCGGGTACTCCTAACAATAATAATCTAAAATTATACCTTCTTAATTATACGAGGCCTAACAATAATAATCTAAAATTATACCTTCTTAATTATACGTATGCCTAACAATAATAATCTAAAATTATAACTTCTTCGCTATACGTAGGCCTAACAATAATAATCTAAAATTATATCTTCTTAATTATACGAGGCCTAACAATAATAATCTAAAATTATAACTTCTTAATTATACGTATGCCTAACAATAATAATCTAAAATTATACCTTCTTAATTATACGTATGCCTAACAATAATAATCTAAAATTATAACTTCATAATTATACGTAGGCCTAAGAATAATAATCTAAAATTAAAGCTTCTTAATTATACGTAGGCATAATAATAATAAAATGTTTTTGTTGTTAATTATATAGTAACGGTTAATTTAAAACTGAAAGAGATTTACTGTAAAATGATAGCCTTGATTATCATTATAATAACAATAATAATAATAATAATAATAATTATTATTATTATTAATATTATTATGAATAGCGTATATATGTACGTACTAATATTGGTTTTAATATAAATATATATACATACATAT
>NW_022729665.1:0-935 GCF_011630105.1 Anneissia japonica | reverse complement strand
GAATTGGAGGAGGCGATGCAGGGTGGTATATAAGGATTTGTGCGCGTGTTCTTTGTTTGTTTGTTTGTTTGTTCATTCATTCATTCACTTACTTACTGAACTTCACGACTATGGAACCAGCAGCATCATATGTAGATATCCGTGGTAGTCACGATAAACTGTTGAAGGTTTGCGCAAATGGCACAGCATGTTACACGAACGCGTTCGCCAGTCTAGCCGATCATATATCCGGCGCAAAATCACGACGATCGGACGTGCCGATGCTGGTCTTTTGCAAAGACGCCCGCAACGGAAAACCGTTCGCGATGGTGTCTAGCGTCAGAGAGGCGTGTAGCCTGATGGCGGTTTATCAGGAGAACACGGTCGTGGACGCACTCGGAGAGAACGACGTGAAACTGCGCAACGAGTTGGACGAACGGTACGGCGAGAAATTGACCGTGGAACCGAGCAAGAGTACCGACGTCGCCGACTTTGTGGACGCGAGCCCGATTCACCTGCCCACACCTATGGTGACGACGAAGGCTCCAGATCGGAAAGTGCCATGCGGTCAGATGGGCGTTCTCATGGCCGCCGCGTGCCTGTACGGAGACGTGCCGGACGAAGAGAGCGTTCCGGGAGGTGCGATGCTTAGGACGGAAGACGGCACATTTCGAAAAGCTGCGTTGATGCCGTTCGTCGCATTCAAGAGATTGGTGGATAAATTGGTGGTGACCGACGAATCGAACGAGCTGATGAATCTTCCGTTCGGTCAATCGTTCGACGAAACCAACAGGACGGTGTATTTCATAGGCAGGAAGAATACGTCTAAAACCCGATTTTACTGCGGCGAGGACGTTCTCTCTCTCTTTCCGACCGTCGGCTCGTTGGAAAGTGCTCTCACCGAAAGGTCGCACGCCATGAAAGGCCACGTGACCACCTCGATCGTCTGCTTCAAC
>NW_022729664.1:7138-10431 GCF_011630105.1 Anneissia japonica | reverse complement strand
CTTATGGAGAATACTGTATGAATATGCTGGTTTTGGCATGGCAAGCCCCATATGTGGATTACTTTAATACTGTATGAATATGCTGGTTTTGGCATGGCAAGCCCCATATGTGGATTACTTTTATACTGTATGAATATGCTAATTTTGGCATGGCAAGCCCCATATGTGGATTACTTTTATACTGTATGAATATGCTGGTTTTGGCATGGCAAGACCCATATGTTGATTACTTTAATACTGTATGAATATGCTGGTTTTGGCATGGCAAGCCCCATATGTTGATTACTTTAATACTGTATGAATAGGCATTGTTTTTTAATTATTGAACCTTCCCAGAAATCTAATGCATTAAAAGTAGTTAATAATCAATATTAATGGAAGGCTAAGATGAGAATTGTTGTTCTCAAAGATTATATATACTGTACAGTATTGTAAATTACAGTATGTAATTTGTTGGCCTTGAAAAGTTCACAGCTATGCAAAAAAGGATGATGATTATTGGTGCTCCCTTATTTTGGGTTTTATTTGTTTTTAAAGAGATGCGATGGGGAAGGGATAATTTATATTGACAATATGTGTACCAGCTGGCTGGATCATATATTATCATCCACATATTTCATAAAAATGTGACCACCTTGCTGATAATGATAGTATGTACATAATTCAAGTATTGAAAATGATTCAATATTTCGACATTAATTTGTCATCATCAATTATATCATTATCAGTACCTGCTAATTTTGTTCTTTTTGAAATACAGTAGTGCCAATTAAAAAAGGGTGCTGTATAAAGGCTTGTTTTTTGTTTTTGTATCAATTGTTTTGTAAAGCTAAATTTCCTAAGCTCTTTCGTCTGTTATTAACAAATACTGACTATGTCTACAAATAGTTAAATTTTTAGTGGTGGGGTAGGAAAGAGGCACAATTATCCAGGAACCCAGTTTCATTTGACAAGTCAATAATCTCCAGTGTTTGTTTAACATCCAAACGAAGACTTGTTTTAGACAAGAATGAATTTTTGTATTATAAAGTAAGCCTCATAGACTAGAAAAAAAATCTGAAAAAAATGAGTTAGGGGGGTGTGGAATGTTAGAAGCAATCCACATAGCCAGATATCCTAATTAATCCCTTCTGGTCACCCTAAGCCCTGTTGACACTTAATTTTACTCCTTGTATACAAATGGCGGCCATTTTTGAAAATGGCCGCCAATTTATCTAAATTAAAATTGAAACTAAATAAGCTACAGATATGATTTTGGTGTCTAAACTCATAATTTATAGACAGGCAACCAACTAGACATATAAAGGATTAGGGTCGTAGCGGCCGCCAGGGAAAGCGGCCGCGAGTCGATACACAGCAATATAAATATATAGCCTATAAATATATAGCCTATATAAATCGAGACTTAATATTTAGTTAATTTATTTATTATATCAATTGATTTATAGTATGCCTATTTTCTTACAGAAATGGATGGTACTTTTTAAATGGCTTCTTTAGTTATTTATTCGAATTTTACTAACTTGTGTTCAGTTTGTTCTTTAGTGAATTAACATCTGTTTCTCATTGCATTTGACCTATGTTTTTCACGTCATTCCTGTCTCTTATACACATCTAGATGTGTATAAGAGACAGGAATTATAGAGCTCATAAAATGTTTATCGCTCTGTATGCAGAAGAGGAATCTGATCAAGAATTAATATCAACGTCCAGAACCAAGACTGTTGGCATACACGGAAATGTCATGAAATCTAAAATTTCTGTGCAAAAATATATTTTATTGACTAATTTTATCATTTTTACTTCGCTGAATTCAAAAAAGTTAGGTGCCATTTTTTTCTCAACGTCATCGGCCGCCATTTTGAATTTCAAGATGGCTGACGCACCACATAAAACATGGTCATGACTGGTGTCAATGGAAAGGGAATTATACACTGATCATTTATTGTCATTACACCTAAACAACATTATACATATTTACAGCGATATAGACCAATATATAAAGTCACATGACACAAAAGGTCAAAAAATCAAACTCAGTCTTGCCAAAAGTTATCGTGTTTGGTATCATTTGAAAGCTCTGCCAATGATGAGTTATGTTTTCCGGTATATACATAGGCCTATCAGAAACTGTGTAGTTTTTCATATATTGTCCTGTAAATCTAATTATCAAATAGAACAAAATCGAACAAACACACTCTTTGGCTGATTTAATAGAAGGGGTCAGTCCAACTACGACCCATCATTTTACTATGAAGGTTTGACCAGATATGTACACCTGTGTGCTTTCTGGGGAAATGCTTAGTTCCTCCGAGTCCAAATGAACCCAGGATAGGCCAGGGGCCCCACTCTTACTTTATGGTGGCCAAGGCAAATACAGTATGTTGTGTTTTCCTACTTATTGATGATTCTACATACATGAACAATGTTACCGCATGTTATGTGCTGTATAATATATTTGATTGGCTGATTGATTTGTTAGAACATTAATAGGCATGGTCCTCCCTGTGGTGCAACGACGAGTCGTAGGTCTCGGGCCGAAACAATGTTAGGAGCTCACCATGCATATCAGTAAAATATTTTTGCTAACGAAGTGACACCAGGGTGGGTAATCCCCCTAGAGATCAGTGTTAAGGATGAAAAGAATTTAATTATTAGACAATGCCAAAAAATGTTTTGTGAATAATATTTTGCACACACATTTTTAATTTGAATATTTGCGTGCAACATATATATATATATATACACATATACATATATATACACACACATATATATACACATATATACATATATATACACACATACATATATATATACACATACATATATATACGTATATATACACATATATACATATATATACACATATACATATATATATACACATATATATATATACATATACATATATATATATACACATATATACATATATACATATATACACATATACATATATATACACATATACATATATATATATACACATATACATATATATATACACATATACATATATATATACACATATACATATATATACACATATATATACACATACACATATATACACATACACACATATACACACATATATACACATATACACAATAACACATATACACATATACACACATACACACATATATACACACATATATACACATACACACATATATACACATACATATATATACACATATACATGTATATATATACACATATACATATATATACACATATACATATATATATACACATACATATACACATATACATATATATACACA
>NW_022729664.1:4059-7099 GCF_011630105.1 Anneissia japonica | reverse complement strand
TATATATATATATATATATATATTAGGTCTGTGCATATGCACATGCATTTTCTGAGCTTTGCCAATATAAATAAGTATTATCAAACAATCATTTAATCAATCGTTTAAGGGTGGGTCCAGGAGACACGGGTTATCCCAACCCCCAAAATTTAAAGAAAAAAGAGAGACGAAAGAAGAGAGCATGACGTCACTGTAGGCTTACTCCAAAACAACCTATTTTTTTAAATGTCTGTTGTCTCCACCATTTCTAAACAAAATTCTCTATATCTGTCCCTTATGGGTGGATATATATATTCGGTGTAAACACCAAGGATAACCCACAAAAGTCGGAAGTTTCCAGTGAGGTCCTTTTGGTAGTGATTGGGCACTACACCGGCAGTGGCCTAACGATGGGCTTTCTGAGACTGGGGCCCCTTTTTGATCCGGTCACCACTTTGATTGTGGGAATTTAAATTTGCTCGTTTTTCTAATATTTGGTATTGCATTCTAGATTGCTTTTAACAACGAAATAAATTATATGTCAGTTGCAGATTTAAGTATTCAAAATAGAGGGAATGTGGGTAGGGAGGGACTTTCCACACTATGCCACCTCAGCCCCAGCATGGTTGGGGCTAAGGTAAGATCATTTATGAATACGGCACCTCAAAGTGGCCGGAAATGGCACTCATAGATTTAAAATGTGAGTATAATTTCCATTTTTAAAACAATTGGAAAATTTAAGGGGGCCCCAGGCTGACAGTGGCCCCAGGCCGACAGGGGCCCCCAATTAAACCTTCATGGAATATACTATGCTATATGTCTTACAGTCGATCTCAGAGACACATTATGCTGTTATGTATCAACAAAGCCCTTTTGGTAAGGGTGCCCGAGCGAGGACCCTATGGGTTGGGGTACCTTCGGGGCCCTAGTAACAGTGGCTCTGCGGACCGCCGCATAAGAGCGCATAGTCATTACACCACTGTACATCGGGAAACAATTTCCTACTCATTTCCAATTAGTATACTGCGTTCTTTAATTTGCGCTCAGGCCATAATGCACACGGGACCAACAGGTTAAATGTCTCATCCGAAAGACGGTGCGCTATCGTAACTTGCATTTCAGCCCTCCGACTGAAATAGAAGGCAGAGCAGTGATGGGAATTCAATACACCACCTCTTTCCTAAAGCCCCTTCCAATTTCCATCTTAGAAAACTTAAAGAATTTATCCTCCAAAAGGCTGGAAAGGACCCCCTGTACAGGCGAATGCTTTGTTCATTTTTAAGTCAGTAATTAAAATAACTATAATAATCTCACTACAATAATTACAATAATAATAATAATAATAATAATAATAATAATAATAATAATAATAATAATAATAATAAAAATAATAATAATAATTTTAATATTGGTTGCCTTTTTGCCCTTTAAACCTGTTTCCTTTTACTGTTATTGTGATGTAGGTCTATTTGTTAAAAAATGTTTAAATGTTGATTGTTTAGATTTTTCTGCTTGAACCCTTTACTTTTGTAAAATTCAACCCATTTTGAGTGATGAATAAAGAATGATTTGAATCGGAGACCTAGAGATCCCCACATTTTAGCGCACACAGAGGCTACCACCAGTTTAGGCAACTGAGCTAAGCTGCTCTGCTACCTGGTTATAAATCTATAAGGTACCATTCCAATATTTAATAATAGGCTCTATTACAGTAACTATTAAAATTCAGAGATTTGCTTTCGCCATAATATATTGTACAGTAAGCCTACGACTTCTGGATCACTTTTTCTTCAGGCCATCTAATAGGCTTGAAAATATCAATATAAAGACGTTTGAGTAACAAAATTCATTGATTTTTAAAAAATAAAGTGTCACATTAATACCAAAAAATATGTTGCTCTGAAAAATGATTAAGTCCAATCTGAATAAAATGACCAGATCGTCCTTTATTAAGGTCCAATTGATGATGTTGCAGGCGTTTATCATCCGAATTATTAGTAGGCCTTTAATGTATACATTATCTTAATCGATTTCAACATGCTGTGTATAATATTTAATAATAGGCCTACTATGATGGATAACCATGTATTTTATTCTTTATTTACTGACATGTTTAAAGTCGGAGGCGGATTTTAAGGTGGGTAGTAAATGCAGCCGTCCGGGGCTCATACATTTTTGAAAAAATTAAAAGAAAATATTTTGTCAAAAGCGGTTGTATTATTAGATTGCTCGGTAGTAGTAAGTAAAGGCCCATCGCCTTTCCGGGACTCATTTGGACATGGAGGAAGTAAGAGTTTCCCTAGAAAGCACACAGGCATTACATAACTGGTCAAACCTCCATAGTGGGCATCCAGGGGCATAGTTGAAAGAACCCCTTCTAATAAATCTGCCAAATATTGTGTTTGTGGGATTTTGGTCTATTTGGTTTCGGAAATTATAGAAAATGTTACGTGTTGTTAAGGCGTTTAGGAGAGTGCTAAGTGTCCGTGTTACTGTAAGTATAAGTAGTGGCCTCTCCAGGGCCCATTTAGACTCGGACTTAGCCCAGAAAGCACATGCGTTACTTAAGGCTTCGTAGTAGCCTAATGTGTTAGGTAGTAGTAGGAGCACCCCCCCCCCCCCTCCTCACGAGTTACGCAAATGGTCCTGTTTATTTTAATATATGTCAAAATTGGACTTTATGGGACAATACATGAAACACTACACCGTTTCTGATATATAAACTGCAATACATTATTCAGCATCGAAGAGCTTTCCAACGATACTAAAGACGACTACTTTTTGGTGAGTTTATTTACTTATTCTTATTTTATACACATTTTAAGTATATTTTGCGGATATTTTAAAACAAATAAACACCTATTTTTGAATTACAGTATATTACATTCTGCATGAATGACAGTATTTTTTATATGTCTGGTTTGTTGCCTGTATAGAAATTATGATTTTAGACACCAACATCATATCTGTAGCTTATTTAGTTCCAATTACTGTATATGCACATTTTAGATAAATTTGACGGCCATTTGAAAAATGGCCGCCATTTGTATACCAGGTGAAA
>NW_022729664.1:1940-3701 GCF_011630105.1 Anneissia japonica | reverse complement strand
GACTACTTTTTGGTGAGTTTATTTACTTATTCTTATTTTATACACATTTTAAGTATATTTTGCGGATATTTTAAAACAAATAAACACCTATTTTTGAATTACAGTATATTACATTCTGCATGAATGACAGTATTTTTTATATGTCTGGTTTGTTGCCTGTATAGAAATTATGATTTTAGACACCAACATCATATCTGTAGCTTATTTAGTTCCAATTACTGTATATGCACATTTTAGATAAATTTGACGGCCATTTGAAAAATGGCCGCCATTTGTATACCAGGTGAAAAATCAAGTGTCAACAGGGCTTAGGGTGACCAGGACGGATTAATAAGGCTATGTTGACTGCTTCTACTAACATTCCACTCCCCCTAACTTGATTTCTAGGCCTCTTTTTTGATTTTTTTCCTAGTCTATCAGGGTTCAGTGAATCCAGGATTTGTTGTCGAGGTGAGGGGACACCTATGGTCCAAAAGAAAGGTTTGGCTGTGCATGCCCACTTGATGCTCAAGATTCGTAGCCATTTTAAACCATTTGATTTGAACACCTGGTTAGGATTTTTTTTTGGGGGGGGGGAGAATACAAGCACTGCAGTGCATTCAGCTTCACTGACAACCCTCGGCCTGCCAAAGATTTCGATCCGGCCCACAAACCCTGGGGCCGCCAATTTCATTGTGGATTTTTAGATATGTTTTGTTTAATCATATATTTGTCATTGTATTCTAAATGTTTTCAATGACGAAAAAATGAAAAGAGTGGAAAGGGAGATGCTTTCACAGATGGAGGGTCTATAGGCCGCCTACCACCTCAGCCTCAAGGTACAGTACCATCCAAATATCATCTGCCATTACACGCACAAAGTCGCTTAGTACGGTAATCAACCAGAACCCTGCAGGTGTGTACGTTCCTTTGTATGCAAAAACTAAACACAGATTTGGGAATTGCGATAATTAATAGTCACCAAATTCATTCATTGCATTTTGCCAAATTTGAAACTAATTGGACTTGCCAATTTTTAGTTATCGTGGTATGGTAACAAGCAGCGACTTTTTTCCCTTTTGAAATAAAATAAAGCAACACCTAATGAGCAAGTATACACGAAACTAGATGCATTGCATTGTTTAGCGTCACATCTCAAAAAAAAAAAATTAATAAATAAATAAAAAATCGGGGGTGTCTTTCTGCACGCATCCTAATAAAACTTGTTTTTGAACTAAAATATGACAAGGAGTCTTTAATTGAATTACTTAAAGCCCCATTCCCGGCAAAATTTCAGTTGTTAAGAAAAATCCATAGAGCTATTAAACAACTAGATTACTGAAAAGATGGCGAAGAAATGCAGAGTTGTGTATGTGTACTATCCAAGATGGCCGCCGAAAGAAAGCGCCACCTTCAGGCTTACTATACATATTATTACCATAAATAAGCCCTCTGACTGACTAATTATTTCATTAACGATAATTAGTATTAATAATAACAAATTATTAAACTATCGTAGCCAAAAAGAGGCCAAGTAAAGCATCTTATTCAAAAATTTAAAAAAAATTAAATCGTGTACATTCATAGAGCTATTAAACAACTAGAGTGCTGACAAGATGGCGAAGCAATGCAGAGTTGTGTATGTGTACCATCCAAGATGGCTGCCGTAGGAAAGTGCCACCTTCAGGCTTAGTATACATATTAATTCCATAAATAAGCCCTCTGACTGAATATTATTTCATTAATGATAATTAGTATTGATAATGACAAATTATTAAACTG
>NW_022729664.1:0-1767 GCF_011630105.1 Anneissia japonica | reverse complement strand
TTACCCGTATTTTGAAACTCGAGTGTTGCGGTGTATGGGTGTTATGTACACGATTTTAATTCTTTTTAATATTTGAATAAGATGCTCTACTTGGCCTCTTTTTGGCTACGACAGTTTAATAATTTGTCATTATCAATACTAATTATCATTAATGAAATAATATTCAGTCAGAGGGCTTATTTATGGTAATAATCAAAGATCTTATAAACACAAGATAGCGTTCTCTGCGATTTACGCGTGCAAATTCTGTAATAAGGCATGAATGGTGCCCTCTTGCTAAATTGGAAACTTTTGACCTTTGACCGCTATGACCATACCGTACTGTGAACAGCAGAACGGAACCATCTCAAATCCATGGCAACAGATAGGACGCCCTCTTCCAAAACTGATTACTTTTTCTCTTTGGTATAATAGCGCATGAATGACGCCCTCTTGCTAAATTGGAAACTTTTGAACCTTGACCGACGCTTCTATTTGTTACGCGTAAATCGCGGAGAACGCTATCTTGTGTTTATAAGATCTTTGGTAATAATATATATACTAAGCCTGAAGGTGGCGCTTTCCTACGGCAGCCATCTTGAATGGTAAACATACACAACTCTGCATTGCTCCGCCATCTTGTCAGCACTCTAGTTGTTTAATAGCTCTATGGAACTTTCTGAGTAAATTGAGGGCGCAATTGCAAACGATGGTGCTTAGGCGAAATTTGATTGGCTAAATCTATGGCAGCCATCTTGGATGGTACACGCACACAGCTCTGCGTATTTCGAACATCGAATACATTGCAGTTAGCGCTCTAGTATTCTTATTATATCTCTATGACAAAAACCAAAGATCTTATAAACACAAGATAGCGTTCTCCGCGATTTACACGTAACAAATAGAAGCGTCGGTCAAGGTTCAAAAGTTTCCAATTTAGCAAGAGGGCGCCATTCATACGCTATTATACCAAAGAGAAAAACATAGAGAAAGTAATCAGTTTTGAAAGAGGGCGTCCTATCTGTTGCCATGGATCTGAGATTATTCCTGTCCTGCTGTTCACAGGATTGATACCCAAGGTAAAGTCGCGTGGTGTACGGTATGCGATTTTTTTTCCGTACGAAACATTTGCATGAAACTTCACTCGGGCCATCTCGGATTGACTCGAGTGAGTACGATACGAGGAACAAGAGCATACACTTCGCAATGTCGTGACGCTCGAGTTTTACTATTATTGCTCTTTCTATGTTTACCTACGTTAGGCCTATGAAATTTCACGGACTTATGTGATGTACGTCACTGTGTAACTAACTGTGACCTTCTTGGATGTTATTAAATGTTAGTATAGGCAGCTCTAAAATACTGGATGCCATAAGACCTGCCAAAATGGCAAAACATCAAATGAATGTAAAAATGAGCTAGTTATTAATATTAGGCATAGTAATCGGCAGCTTCTTGATTACAAGGCTAGACCAAGTTAATTGTAATGCCGAAATGATGATGATGATAATAATAATAATAATAATAATAATAATTATTATTATTATTATTATTATTATTATTATTATTATTACCTGTACGTTATGGGGAACTTAGACAAAGGGGAAATAACACAAAATTATTCCCCTTGGGCTAGTTATTGTTTATAGGCCTAGTAAATAGTATCTGTAGGTTCTTCATTTCAAGCCTTAGGCCAAGGTAATTAATGCTGAAATGATTATTATATTATTAATTATTATTATTACCTGTACTTTAAGGGGAACTTAGACAATGGAGGAATTAGAGAAC
>NW_022729663.1:0-980 GCF_011630105.1 Anneissia japonica | reverse complement strand
AATAGTACCTCTTGTATTTTTTCCCTCAAATTTTGAAGTCTCTTATAAAGAAACATATTTTATGATAGAGAATTTGATATAAAGTAAAATAGCAACTCCGTGGAGAAAATACCTTCCAATATTTTATATTATGTATCAACTGGAATTTTATGGTGTGTTTTTTCTAACCAGTTATAGGAAGGATAAATCCATTATACAGTACTTATGTTTAGTGGTCTATTCGAGGAACTGATTGATGTTTTAACTTTTCCTTTTGAGGTTGCACTGCAAAATATCACATTTCCTTACACATTTAGATGATTAATTTTATTATTGAATTTAGTGATATGGGCTCATATTTTGCATTCTTCTTTACCCGTATGGTCCCAGAAAATGTGTGCACCTTTCTGTGTTTTGACTGCAAGTAATTTTCCTTACTATAGACCCCTTTTGGTGTTTACGTTGGTCTGGCGGGAACGCTGGAGGCGCAAATTGCAAAGGAAAGCCAAAAATACAAAAGCTACATGGACAAACTCAAGGAACTGAAAAAAAACAAAGAAACCTAAGAAATTATAGTTTTCTATGCTTATTCAATTAAGTCATTTTCGTGCTAAAACCTGTTTTATACTAGGAATTGATTTGTGCGAATGGAAAGCAATTGGCTCATGCGCATTCACATTTCTATTTTTTTTTTGCTAGCGAAAAAAATGCTGCAACCAATCAGGAAGCGAACCGATGCTGTTGATTGGCGCAAATATATTTGCCTAGTGGAAAATAGGTTTAAGGTAACATAGTTTGGCTCTTTCAATAAAGGGGAAACAAAATATATTTTATGTTGTCCAAGTGTGTATCTTTTCTTGTACTAAAGTAGTGGAACTTGCCTTGGTTGACTGAATACCAGAATGTTTGGAAACATTCAGTTTAAGCACTGAAATCCTCATTTAAGGGAAAGGAGTTTTTAACTCACCAGTTGGTTGGGGTTGTCTTATTAGTGGTTGTTC
>NW_022729662.1:552-790 GCF_011630105.1 Anneissia japonica | reverse complement strand
CTTTGCTTGATTTTATCATGTTGCTACTATATAAGACCCTTGTGGGTCCCTTGGGGCTGCTGTCACGTATGCATGCTGTGGACATACGTAATAGGGTCTGGATTCTAGGCAAGCCCTCCGTTGAAATAATTTTATCTATTGAGATTTTTAGTTTTGTTTTTGGAATTAAACTGTAAAAGAGGCTGGGACCATTAAAATTTAAACAGACTATTTCTGGTACGTGTTAAAACAATTAAAG
>NW_022729662.1:0-510 GCF_011630105.1 Anneissia japonica | reverse complement strand
CTTTTTGGGATGTGATGCAGCCTATGCACCGGGTATCAACCTACTCTTAAATTCCAGATTGCGAACCGGAGCGAAAATTGTACTAAAAAAAAGGTACGGCAGGCTACCCAATTTTATTACAAAGTCTATCTAGTTTTGCTGACCTATTGTAATCACTCTCTACAGTGCTGTAATAGGACAGACTACTGTGACGTCTGGTAACTGAGAGGCGTACGTAATAGGAAGAATGCTACGCCAGTTAAATTACAGTAAACAAATAGATGTGTATAAGAGACAGGTTTTATACTCATATGATCTCAAGCACTGAAAAAAATAATCATTTGTTATTTTTTGGCCTTCAAGTCAGGTTACCAATTGTCTTTTAACTTGAATAGCATTTGACGAATTAACTCAAAGTGTAACTATTGCAGTAGCACGTTAGATTTAACTTAGGCGAGTTAAAATCTGAGTTGTATACCATAAAACACGCAATAAATCAATAAAAAAAAAGCTGCCTTTAATTTTTTATTT
>NW_022729661.1:0-1901 GCF_011630105.1 Anneissia japonica | reverse complement strand
GGTTTTGTTTTGAAAGTCATTACAAATACCACTTGCCAATAGCTGACGTAACAGTGTATGGTTCGTAAGCGGGAAGATTTCTTAGGTCCGAACAATCATAATGAAGGCCATCGCTTTAGCCAGAGTGGAAGCCTAATTAGCATACATCACCCTATATAAATGTATACGAGACCATGGAGGTATAAAATATTTTTTTATTTTCTATTTTTATACCTCCATGACGAGACTAACTGCATGCATTGCATTTGACGTTAGATGATTGCGGAGGCAATGTTGGTAACTCAGCAGTGTGTTGAAAATTGAATTGCATATAGCATTATGTGAATATATTATTTTTAAACGTTTCTTAAACTATAGTTCAGAGAATTAAATATTCATTTTAATCTTCAAGCGCTGAAGTGATTTTAAAGTAGACTTATAAGGCTTTATTAATTTATTTTATTGAATTCCAATTCTGTGAATTTACAACTCAAGTGTGTCAATCCACTTTACCTAGTATTATTATCTCCCTGTAGAAGAATGTATACAGTATTGAGTGATATATAATTTACCTTGGCTCTTTGTTGATATACTCTATCATACCCCCATGACTGTATTAAGCAGCCTAAATGCATGAATGTTACGATTTGATTACATTATTATTGTATTTGTTCTATTTCATTTTTTATATATCTTATATACGTGCAAAGTACTGTATTCTCATTGTATCATTATTAATAGATCTACCTGGACATTAAATAAAATAAATAAAAATGAAATACCACAATTTTGAGTGAATTCTGTAATTAATTCTGTTATTAGGCGCATAAGCAGAGCATAAAACACTTTAACATGCCTAAATTATTTTGAGAAATCGTAGGAACCATTTGGCTAATCTTTTGGAACATTGGCTAATAATTTTGGCAATATTCTCCAGTCCAATTTCCAATCAATTCTGATTAGTTTGAATTGAATTTATTCATTAATCATGTAATTAAAACAACAGGACAAGAAAGGCAAAAATGCAACAAACAACCCTGATTAATTAATAGCCATAAAAAGTGGGTCCCATAAAAACGATTTAAATTTGCACAAAGAACAAAAAACACACACAACGTCTAAAAAGAAATAAAATGCAATGAAAAATTGGTCTAAACATGTTTTTTAAAATTTTACAAGTGGAGAGGGGTATACCGTCTTACCAAACAATTTGATGCCTGATGTTTACGGGCGCTATTCGTTATCAAAGTCATTCAGCTAACAGTAACTGTGTATTACCCATCTTTTTCATATTTTGTTTTCCCACTCTGGGCATGTATCTACTCTGGCTAAAAATGAAGAGCATCCATACGTCACGGTGCAAAGCCTGGCTGCCAAACAAGGACAATCTTCGCGCTGCTGTTGTAGCAGTGAAGAAAATTAGGTCAGCGTCGTAGTCTTTGCGGATGCGATTTGAAGTGTTAACAAGAATTAAAAAAACATTCAAAATCGTATATTTTCTCCTTATTTTCACCGTTTTCGTACCAAATACCAGTTCACCTGATTAATTACGATCGGTCGTAAATATAAAACAAATGAAATGTATGCATTGTACTATAAGTGCCATAAAATGAGAATAGTACTTAATTTATCGACAAGCCCAAAGTTTTCTCGCTTAAGCGAGAATTTAGGTCTGGAACTTAATTTCTCGGTGGTACCTGAATTCTCGTGACACCGGCCCTGCTATTTATCCTCAGTGAGGATAGCCTATATAGGCTAGGCTAGCGTAGCCTTGGGGATAGGGCCTAGCTAAACTGTTGGCCTAGCTAAACTGCAGCCTTGCCGCATAGCCTGTTTTAATTATGAGAATGGTAATTAGGCCGTGTTCTCATAATTATAGGCTATCATGCTTATTGAAATAAAGTTTGTATTTTAACATGGCC
>NW_022729660.1:0-574 GCF_011630105.1 Anneissia japonica | reverse complement strand
ATACCGTCTAGCTTAATTTTAAAATACCCCTACCCTATAAAAAGGGGGCGTGGTCATTTAAAAAAAGGGGCGTAGTCATTTAAAAAAGGGGCGTAGTCATTTAAAAAAGGGTGTGGTCATTTTTGGGCTGTTCGTCCCGGATAGAGATTTTGGCACACATCCCATGTTATTCTTAGGGTTCATATTAGTCTATAACAGTTGAGATATTCTCTCCTAAATAAAGTGCATACAAATCTTAGTCAGGTCCTAGACTAAATTAAAACAAAAGCCAATAAAGCATGAACAATCAGATATTGGGCACTATATCCAGTTTTGCCTGTAGAATTCATACGTTAGACTTCAGGTCTAATACTATGACAGATTTTATCTATAGGATGCCCCTAAGCCAAAAATCTAAAAAAATTCAAAAGTCAATATAATGCGTTTTTCTGATTCACGGCAGTACAGTCGAATATATTTCTAGTATTAATATTTAATGTTTATATTTCTTTGTTTTAGAACGATTTCCCTTTTTCCGACAGTATCAAGGTTGGTTGAAATATTAGTTCTTATAAGTTTAGACTTAGGCTTAAAT
>NW_022729659.1:3798-28306 GCF_011630105.1 Anneissia japonica | reverse complement strand
ACTTGCGAAATTCTACTAAAAAATGTCTCTAAATTAGAAATTCAGAGACACATCATTATAGACTGGAAAAAAATACAGCCTCATATCGTAACCTTTACTTTCAAATGAATACATTTAAAACAGGGAATGTTAAAAAAAAAAACTCAATAAAATCTATTGTAAATGATACAGGCCTATGTAATTAACAACTTACGAGCTAACCGAATTAAAAGGCTCAATATTATAAGTAAAGTACTGTATATTAAACACTTAAATAACACGACTTGTAATGGAGGGCGGTAGACTGTTAATTCCATTATTGCTACAGTATATAGAAATTCTAATTTCCATGATTTCCGTCGTCAGAGCCGTTCTATGGCTCTGATTTCCACTTTCCATTTGAAACTTGTAATAGCTTACTCGATATCAAAAGTGAGAGTCGTTACTAATGGCATTCCACGTAGGATTATTAGAAAATGATACACGTTGAGCATCAGTGAAGATTCCCACACTATTAGTAGACCTACAGCCATGAAATAGTGTAACAATCGCTATATATGCCTATATTCGTAATATCTTAATGAATGGACAAATGCAATTATGCCTGATTTCCTACATGAACTGCACTATATTCTTTTTAAAAATTGCTTTACTATTTTAGGTTAAAAGCAAGGTGATTCCCAATCCCAGAAATAAATTTTCTTCTGTAATTCTATTTGCATCTATTTACTCCGGGGGAGTAAGTCAATCAAATTATGAACCATCTTTACATGAATGTACTGTAATTACAATTCGTTAACTAGTGCCATATTTAAAATAAAAGCGACCTGCAGGATTTAGATTAGTAGAGGGTATCGGGTGAATGTTAAATACATCCAATGGCTCCTACACTCAGACCCTTAGGTTTTGCATTATTTTCACACACATAATTTAAAATTATGGCCTATATAAAATTTAAGCTAATTTGCAAATGAACGCGGTGGCAAAATTTATTCGATACAGCATGTGATTTCTCTAGATTCGAACACACTTAACATAGCATGAGTTACATTTTGTAAAATTCTTTTACTTTTTTCTAAAATTTGCTTGTCACAAAAACAGGATAGGGCCTAAGCTGCGTAATTGATTCACACAAAACAATTAAAAAAAAAAAAAAAAGAGAAAAACAACTCTCATACGGTCAATCAGTACTGCTATAATATGAAAATTCTCAGATTCAAGACTTACTTGCATAGGTGCCGTAATTAATTAAAATAGTTTGCCTATAAACGGGGTGTGCTAAATTGGTGATAAGTTTATTCAATTCAGTATTTTAACCTGTAGATTCAAGACAAAAATAAATTTCCATATGCGAACGTTTCTATAAAGCCGCAACTTGTAAGCTTGTTGCCTTCCGGACATTTTCCGTTAGTTCTTTCATATTTTTACACACTTTTCAAACAAACAAAATTATTATTTTACAGCAGTATATTTAATGTATTATGGTATTACAATGAAACTTATTCTTCCGTGGTATTACATAGACACTTTATACCCCCTCGGTCACATCTGCTGCAAATAAGGATTGCTAGGTTTCTACTTTTTTTTTTTTTTTTTGAATAAAAACCTCATTTAACACTTTATTTCAGCCTCAATTTGTTCTTATTTTGTTCTTAATTTTACTCTTAGTCTCAGTGCGCTTATAAAATATGTTCTTAAAGAAAGTGTGAGTTGATTTGGCGAGTTGATTGGCCGAGCGGTTAAAAAGTCAGGGGCACCGTAACATTCAACTCGGCGCTGGTTCAAACGGCTCACTCGCAAATTAATGGTTCTGGTGGTGGAACAAGTCTTCTCGGATGGACTTTAAACCGTAGCCCAGTGTACACGCATTAGGCTCGTGTGCACTTTAAGAACCCAGTACATTTTTTGAGAAGTGTAGGGTGGGGGGGGGGGGGGGGCTACCCCGGTGTACTGGTCCATTAAGTCCCCTGTTGTTTAATGAATATGTTCCTTTTACATTTGTTTAACCATTATTCCTCCATGTTCTCAATAGTGTTGTATTTATCATTTCATTCATAAATAAATAATAACTAAAAAGAACAAATGCAAATGAAGTAAGCTTAATGGCTTAATGAGTGTAATTCTTATTGCTTTTTTATGTTTGTAGAACTATTTTAATCCACGAAAATTATATCATAATTTATTGATAGATACTAATAATAATAATATTAATAATAATAATAATAATAATAATTTTAATTATAATAACAATAATAATAATAATAATAATAATAATAATAATAATAATAATAACAGTTTAATTTAATAATAATACAAAATTAATAACTATAAAGAGCAAATGTAATAACCTTGGCACGGATAGCATTATTAAATTCTAGTTCCATAAAAAATAATTATGTAAAACTTGTAGCTTAGTGAGTTTTTACTTTCAGTAATTCATTTCTTATATTATTATTTACATACTTTGCCGCTTACATTTGTATATAGGCCTATTTTACATGAAAATATTGTTGTTTGGTGCAATTGATTTAATAAAGATTTAATAAAAGAGATGATATAAATCTTGACGTATTCCTTGTATTTAATTTCTTGTTTCATTTAATTAACGCATGGGTTGTAAGTGGGGGGATGTAGGGGCAACAAAACTGTGTCCAAAATGAATTGGGCCGATCGATACCGGTACCTAATTGATTTGTTTTCTTTTTTATAACCTCTCAGCCGTTTTGGCGATTTGAATGCTATAATTTCCTTTTCTTTACATTTTCTTTTTACTTTCCGGGGACCGAGCAAACACAAAACGTTCTTATAACGTTTGCGAAATTAATTGTGGCTAATGTCAACGTTCACACAACGTTGTAAGAATGTTCAAACGTTGTGAGGTTGTGAAATTAGGTTATACGTACATTATGGTTCTACAAAATAAAATTTGTATTACCTAACACGTAACGTTATTATAACGTTCTTAGAATTGGTGATACTCCAACAAAAAATAACTAATAATCATAAACTTCCCATGAAAAACTGGACATCTTGGTGATTGCTCATGCAGAACGAAAACTTTGAAGTTGGAATGTCAACATTCATTGAACTAGTTGTCTTCTTCTTAGTTAGCATGTGAAACGAACTCTGTTCACAGTACGAATGTCTAAACAGGTTGGTTATTCAAATTCATATACTTAAGTATACTAAAGAACTGCACGTTTTTTTTTAAATTAAATTAAGGTTTTGTTTTTGCAGAATATTTTAAAATCGTCCTGTAGTAGTAGTACGTATTCATAGGCTAGGCTACTAGGCCTAGTTAGGCTAGGCTTATACTCTTGAATTACCACTCTTCTGTACATACAGGCAGCCTAGTTGGGGCCTGGCTGGCCTACGCACTGAACTAGGCAGGCTAGGCTGGGCCTGTTTGAGCTGACTAATCATAACAGGGCTAATTAATAGTCCCTACACGGCCCCACAAATTTGTTGTTCCTCCTTCTAGATAGAAGTAGGCCCTAGCCTAGGCCTAGTACATTTCTTAATTTAAGCTGTTGTGTTGTTGTAGCTCCATAGCAACAATATTCAAGGGGCCTGGCTTAGCGGAACATTATATTTTGTGTTTTAATTGAAGTTTTCAGAATACTGTAGGCCTATATATCTACAGTTCAGTTGAGTACTGTAACCTAAAAATTGGTGTGGGCAGCGATACTGGAAGCAGTAATGGTGCCGGCAGCAACGATGGCACCGGCAGCATTGGCAGCGATGACAGCAGAGTAAGAATAGCAATGAAAAACCAAATCTGCCAAAAATATGTAGCAAATTCCCATCCAAGCTAAACCCAAACCTTTCAATACAAAGTAAATGTAAGGAAGCAAATTCATACAAAACCAAATCATAAATCAAAAACCAAACCATTCGTTCAAAAACGAAATCATTCATCCCATACCCCAAGCGTATGTTGTCCAAATCATTCAAACACAAATCATTTGCAATGGAACACAAAATTATCCAAACAGAAACCAAATCATTTGAGTAAAGGCTGAACCACTCAGTCTAAACTCAAAACATACGCATGATTCTAACATACGTTTTTAACCAATCTGATAAAAGGCCATGCCATTCAATCAAAACTTTAGCAGTCGTACATAGAATGAAATGATCCACTGGAACTCATATAAACCACAGTGAAGTAAACCGATCCAATGTAAACTCAAACAAACCAAGGTAGATGCAGACCGATAATCATTCGTTGTAAAGTGAAGTAATTTGTTCTAATCCCAAACAAGAAGATGACGTCATTACTATTGGTATAGTGTGAAGATTTCAAAAACAACTTGACCCTGTCATTTTTTTTATCCCAGATGATTTTTATTGGGCATTTTGATAACTTTAACAAGGTGTAAAACTTTGCTCTTGGAAGGCACAATGCCTTATATAAAGCCTAATTATAATAATAATTATTATTATTGTTCTTTTTATTTACAGCTTCTCAAAGGCAAAGAGGCGACTTAAAGTTAATGGAGTATATCAACTTTTCAGATTTAGAAATCGGTGAGTATTAATGCGGTTTTCCACTATAAGGTGAATTTATTTGTGTGACACAAAGTCTTTCTGTGAAGAAAGTAATTATTTTCCACTACACTTAGTAGTACTGTAGTTGGAAAATTATATTTCAACTGTAAACGACAAGGTGTCCATTTTTGTATATCATCATCAAACCAGCTCAATATACGCTTGCCTTTACATGTTCAACTCAAATAAAATCTCAGTTCCTGAGCACCTTATATAGTATAACGTCAGTACCATCTCGGTTCCTGAACTCAGTTCAGCAACCAATGTGGTATAATAACACTTTCATCACAAGACCATTGGTTATGTCCTGCTCCCCATACAGTCAAAAACTGAAAAATGTAAAACCCCACTGGGCTCAATACAGTACCATGCAACTATAACCTGTTAGTTAATAAATATCATTTCACACACTATCATTCTTAATTTGAATTCAGGTAAGTACAATTTCAAGTTACTTAATCTCTACTCTCACTTTAAAATATATTTTAAACAAAATAACACCAAGCTTCCATTTGCAATTTCTGGCTCTTCAGTCCTCATAACTTGAACAAGCTTTGCCTCTGCTCTTTGTACCATTCCACTGCCTAACCCACTCCTTTCTTTTGGTTAACATATTAACATGGTCACACTTCAATCAGTAGCATGCACTAACAGAGTGCCATTTACTGTGAGCTAATTTAATAACTTTAAACTCATTAATATTGATTAGCAATTTAGCTACAACTGGATACAGGGCACAATCAACTTTTATGCATTCATTGTTTACCAGTCAGTAACAAGAAATATCTCCTTTGCATTTGTTTGCAAAACACACACAACTTTAATAACTTTTCCTGCATTTACTTTACTTATATCTGAACACGTAATTGTCAAATAATGAATGTACTGTATTCTTTTGATTGTAAAGTAAGGATGTAATTGACACTGCACAAGATAACATCGGTTGCCAAAACCTCCACTGCAATATCTGACGGACTAATTTTCATGATGTAAATATTACAAATGTCACCAGCTACGAATGTATACAAAATTGGGTTAATTTGTATAAATTGTGATTTGTGTAATTTAATTTTAATATTTCTATATTATTTGCCATTTTTTTAATTTTTGATGTGGGTGGAATTGCTCCAAACCTCATATCCACACAGACTTTTGCTGTATTTTTAAATTTTTAAACTTTTTTTTTTTTAATTTTTGAACTTCAGTGAGATTGGGCGGTTGTTATAGTTGCTATTTTAACTTTTTATAATTATGTAATTCTGTATTTTATATTCTTATCTGCCTTTTATTGTAAATTTTAACTTTTGGATATATTTATATATATATTTATTATTGTTTGTTAATTAAGTGTTCCCCTTGGCGGCAGAGAAAATTTGTGCAGCAATTAAGTTTGCTTTTGTTTAATCCTGTCTCTGTCAGGGGTGTTTTGTTTTCGTTGTACATGATTTTAAAATTGAACAAAATAAATGAAATGTCTGATCCATTTCAGTCTCATACAAGCCCGTGGCCAGGATTTTGAAAGGGGGGTTCTTTTTGATAACTGACAGGGCACTTGCGAGTGAAGCAAGCACCATTGGCTGGGGGCCAGGGGGTGAATCCCCCGAAGCTCCAGCATTCTAGACATTTACAGGTGTTTAATATTTAATTGATTTCAGAGGCCATACATTGAAAAAATGTATATATTAAAGTAATTTGAGTTAGGCAAAGATAAAAAACAAAACAAAAAAACAACTACTACTTTTAGTGCTACAGTACTGGTAATTTAACAAGAGCCTACAGTAGCATAATACAAACCCCAAAGAAACCAGTTATGGTTTATTCTTTCAAGTTCTTTTTTATTCTTTTTAAGAAATAAGAAGTACTGTATGGCTTATAGCACTTTGGAAGTTTTATCATACTGTACTCACTCAAAGACAAATCAGTAACATAAAAAGAACCAAGACAAATTTGTATGGTTGGTTGTAGTGTATTATTATCCCGATTATTTTTATATATATACAGGTGAAACTTATCCCTAACCGGACACCATCCCGGTATTTCTGAGTCAAAGTTTCGGGGCTGCTGCTCTGCCATAGTCTGTCCCTACTGTATATTGGGCGGGTAGGCCTACACGGTCGTACATTAAATAATAATGTTGTAACAGTTGAAAATGCACAATTTTACTATGTAGACCTAACAATCGGGTAGTAGTAGGAGTAGTATATTTCATGCAGCAAACTATGGAATTTTTCCCATAGGCATCGTTCTAATGACTGGGGTAATAATGTGGAGAATCGCTCTGAGACTTATAGGTGTATAGAGCACTATATAAAAAACAGCATATTATTATTATTTTTATTATTATTACCCCCTCTGTTGTAACAGCTTTTTTGGCAATACAGTACATGCTAAAATGATATGGGACGTCAGCCCTGAAATACTAATAGTGATTGCTGGTACTTAGTAATTCCTGGTCCGTCAGTCTGACTGGCTGATGGTGTCCCTATATAAGTGTTGGTCTGGAAATAAATCCTGCCCTTCTCCCTTGGCTGCCAGTGCTAATGCTGCTCCCAAGGCGGCCTTCTCTCCCTCTGCTTGTGGTCCTTCCACGAGAAGAGCTGAGAGATATCGTGTGCTATACATGTATGGACAACTAGTTAGGGTAAGAGTTTACAGTACTACACTTGATATCTCTATCTTTAGGAATAAGGACGTTCTAGAAATTAATGGACCTACTTCTCGGAAACACTGAATTGTAGTGTACTGGTTTACTTCATCTGTGAGTATAATCATTAATAAAATAGTCTGTTGACTCTAATAGAGAATTTGACGTTTGTGATACCATACTTGTTCTTTTATTTCATCTGTTTAGCAACTTATTGAAAGTCAACGGAATACCACCGTTGCCTTGCCCACTGCGATCGTGGCTCGGATAAGAAAGAGCATTACAACATCAATACCAATGAATCTATGATTTAATTCTTACCTATTTAAAGTCCTCATATTCTGTAGAACCCTCATCTTTGGGACACCCCTGTTGGAGTCTCTTTTTTGGCTGTTTTAACATTATGGGCAACCTTATCAGAATAATATTCCATTTGGTTGATAGCCAAACTTGTCATATGTACATTGAATTATAGAATGGTGCACCATCAAGTCGATGGCCGCTCCTAAAAACAATAGCATTTTCCAAATAAATTGATTGATGTTTTGTTACTATTGTTACCAAACCAGTTGATATGTTTTATCTTTTTATTCCATTAGACATTTAATAGGTTCGGTTTGCGCAGGGTTGAATACTTGAATGTGGACACTGATATACACAGGATCAAATACTTGAATGTGGACACTGATATACACAGGATCAAATACTTGGCATTCAACCTACAGCGAGACCTCTTCCTGGTGGAATACTACAGTGAATGGTGGGTAATTACATTAAATTGTGGGTCAGTTTTATGGAATGGTATGTTCCTAGATGAATTTGTGAATAATATTAACAATATAATGAATGGATTTAAGCTGTATTTTTGTGGTTAAAGTGCTTGCTTTACATAACCGCGAGGTTCTAGGTTCAATCATGGTAGAAAATGTCAGGAAGTTTCTCACAACCAAATACGGTAGAAACCCTCAATTACGAACCCGATTTAACGAATTCCTAAATCAAGGTGATGACGTCATAAAAAGTGAAGTGAAAAGCAAGTGAAAAAAAAAAAAAAAAAAAAAAATTTGCTCGAATTGCAACTGTTATTAGCACTCATACAAAACAACATATCATACTATACAGTATGTAATTCTTAAGTGAAGGAGGCCCTCTAACTGGCCTCTTCAAATTCAGTGTTTATTGGCTTCACACATGTGCATGCGACAAGTTTTACTTCTCTTTTAATCATCATTTTCAGCTTTAAAAGTCAACATAGTGCTTGATTGTTTTATTAAATGATCAATATATAACAAGTACCTATGGAAGTTGTGTTGGAGTAAAATCCACAATCTAGGTATTTAAGAAGATAACAACATACAAACAAATTCAAAACAAAATTAGTGTGGAGTGGGATCAGAATGCTTAGAAACTGCCTACTGTTGGCCTAGGACCCCTCAGACTTAGCTGTGTAGGCTTGTGAGGCCTAGTTTATGCCAGTGTAAGTAGTACCAGTGCAAACATATAGGAATTTGGATCAACCCAAATTTTACGAATACCCGCAATTATGAACGGCTCTGGGCCCATGCCGTACGTAATTGAGGGGTTCTACTGTATAGAGTCTTTAGACTCTGCCATGGTTTAGAGCACTGAGGTTCCAAATGAAAAAGCACATCAATCCACAAACCTCGATAAGACTTGTTGTAGGAAATCAAGGTGGGTGGGGGGAGGTAGTTTCATTCAAGCTGGGGATTATCTCCCTTCCCTGCACTGCTAGTGCTACTGTTATAGAGTGATCATTCTTTCTCTGTTTCTGAAGGTCAAATCAGGATAATCTGCCATGCAACTTTCTTGAGAAGCTTCTTGAGTGCAGGCTGAGTGATTGTAAACGTTTATGTCCTGCTGTTGCCAAGAGACATAAGATGTCAGATTTGTTCTGTATTGTTGAGTGCAGTGAAAGTTGATAAAAATGCTAGAAAGGTATAAGCATTTACCACTATTTAACTCAACAATCAGTTTTGGGAAATTTAATAACTTATCATTTTATGTCAGTTATAATCTATCAGTATTTAGTAATTATTGTCATTTGTGGCAAAGACAAGCCAAACCAGTCGCTGGTCACAAATCTTGTTTCAGATATACCGTAATGACCAAAACATGCTGGAATGTCAACATTTTTGAAATCTATTTTATTGCACTATCCTTTATATCTGTATATCATGCTATGCTGCTATTTTCCCGATTTTCAATGTTAAAACAAAACTTTTTAATGATTTTATGAAGTTTCTGCCTGAGAAATGCCTGAAATCATAAACTTTGAAGGCATGATTTCTCAAACATAGCTTTTTAAACAGATTTTTAAACTCTTGTAACATTGTAACACAAAATTGTCTGATTTAAATGGTTCTTTTACTATTTTTATAGCTTTCATTTTACTCTTTTATAACCCTGTATTAATATTAACTAAAAATTGATTTTTTGACGAGTGACTGGTTTGGTTTGTCTTGCCACATTTTATTGTAAAATTGTATTCTTTCCCAAGCTGTGTGATACTGACAGTCTTCTAAAAGTATCTTTGAAGATGTTATATAAAAAAAAATGATGATGCAAATATAGTGAGTTACATGGACTGTATATATTTTTAAGAAAAAAAAAAAAATAAAATAATAATAATATCTGACTTAAAAAAAAAAAATATAATGCATGTGTTCTTTCATTTCTGGGAACTATCTTGTATTGTTTTTTTTGTATCCTATCCAAGTAACGTTATTTTGACTGCCAATCCCTTAAATATTGACGTGTAAAAATCTTAGTAGGCCTCTGGACCAAACTAAATCATAAAAACACTCCCTGTGAACCTTACAAGGGAGTTTTTATTCCAGGCCAGTGCCTGAGGCTTTGTCAGCCTCTTGCCTCCGCCGGACATGTTGGTCCACTTGTCGGCAAATTTCTGGCGCCACCGCTGGTCTAGGGGAAGGGGTGTTTTTGTATTGGGGGAGTTTGAGTGTTTAGGTCGTGACGACGGTAAGCTAAGGCGAGTGAGAATATTCAACTCAAAATGGCGGCCAGAATTTTATTTGGCGCTACTGAAAAAGATGTTGGTGCTACCAAAATTTTTGGTGGGATGCCCTATAAAATTAGCAGTGCTACTAGTACCAAGTGAAAAAGTTAATTTGCAGCCCTGACTACCTGTGTCTTTACTACACTATAACTGACAGAAAGTATGCATGTCAGGCCTAACAGTTCACCAAAGCATGTCATAAAACAAATGTAAGTACCGTATACTATAATAGAATATAAAAATCTTCCTGTGACAAAATAACCATCAAACCAAGCAGAATAGCAGCACCACATTATTCTGTAAATATTTGACCTCTCACTACTAAAGGAAAATAAAATGAAGCAAACATTGCAGCAGCCTGTTCTAATGCTGATTATATTGGATTCAGTTTGTTTTCATGTGCCTCCTCACCTTCCTATTAAATTGCACTGGTTGATGACCTTTGGCACAGTGTATGCTCAGCTAAATGCATTCTGTATGCTGTAAAGAAATGAAAAAAAAAAAACTGTAAATTGTGGTTTCATTAGTAATCTGTACTTGCTATAAAAATCAGTAATTAAAGACAAAGAAGATAAAACAACGAAAAAAAAAAACCAAAACTGTATTCCATAAAATTTTTTAAGTGACTTGTATGAGGCGATATTCAAAAGAATCTGGCATGTTCATCTGAAAATAGTAACCTTGATGTTAATAATTTTTATACAGGCTACTAAGACTAGCATCACGTAATATCACGAAATCTCTATATCCATACATTAGCTCAACCCGCCCTCGATAAACTAACGTTACGTTATATCACTATAATTGGATTAACACATTATGAAGGATAAGTACTGAGTGTTTAACACTGGTGTTCTTGGATTCATTTATAAAAACTGGCAGGAATTGAACCTATTCAGTACTCCACTTGACATTTACTATCAAAAATTGAAAACTATGGATCTGTAAAGGAAACAAGTAATTGTGGTTCCAAAATTACTTGGCTAGAAGGAAGGAAATAGTTAAATGCACAATAAAACATTACCTTATTGCCTCCACCAACGAAGTTGGCAGGAGGCTATGTTTTTGCTTGTTTATTTATTTAGTTATTTATTTTTCTGTCAGCATATTTGTTGTGACCAGCCTAACAGCCCATAGTTTTTATCAGAAATTTGTCAAACTTGGCCACAATGTTCCTTTACCAAATATCTGGAAGTGACTAAATTTTGAAGGGTAAGGGAAAGGTCAAGGACACAATTATCGTAAAACTTTATATAACTGTTTGCCATATAGACGTGTATGTGTGCTGATACGGGCTTGCCGGTAAGGTGTAAACAAACATGACCATTAATTTCAAAGTGATATATGTGAAAACAGTTTGGTGTAGTGGTTTGGTGTAAAGTGTTTTCCACACTACCAGCCCCGAGTTCAAATCCCAAGTAGTATACTTTTTTTTTTCCATTATTTTTTTATGGGGACAATATGCGGGGAAATTTATACTAAGGAGAATTATGATGTGGGCGCGGTGGTATGCAATCTCAGAGTGCCCTCTAGTTATATTTATTTTTATAAGGGGGCAGGGCTCTTATGGATCGGGGACTTTGGAGCTTGGGAACCCAGGTTCAATGAAACTGCTGAGCCTGAGGTAGTTCTGCCACTGAAAACTGAAGTCCTGGTGTACACCATTGGCTCATGTACACTATAAAGACCTCAGTACATCTTTTCAGACTTCCAGTGTTCTGGTCCATCTCAAATGGCAGTAATACAATAGGTTCAGCCGAAGTATGTCGATCATGTAGTCGATCAGTATGCATGTATGTCGATCATATTAGTCGATCAGTATGCATGTATGTCGATCATGTAGTCGATCAGTATGCATGTACAGTATGTCGATCATAGTAGTCGATTAGTATGCATGTATGTTGATCATAGTAGTCGATCAGTATGCATGTATGTCGATCATAGTAGTCGATCAGTATGCATGTATGTCGATCATAGTAGTCGATCAGTATGCATGTATGTCGATCATAGTAGTCGATCGGTATGCATGTATGTCGATCATAGTAGTCGATCGGTATGCATGTATGTCGATCATAGTAGTCGATCGGTATGCATGTATGTCGATCATAGTAGTCGATCAGTATGCATGTATGTCGATCATAGTAGCCGATCAGTATGCATGAAATCATGCATAATTTCAACTCCAGTTCGTCTTATACCCCATTTAGACTAGCTCCGTGGTGGCGCCAGCAGGGGCCCGGGGGCCCTACAGGCTACACAGGCGTACACAGGCCTACACAGGCTACAGTCCTACACAGTGAGTGCTGGCCCCCCCCCCCTTTCAGGGAGAAAAGGCCCAATTTGTTGGGGAGAAAAAAAATGATATGTATTTTCTATATATTAGTAGACTCTAAAATCGATTGAATAAGCCTTTGAAACCCCTAAATTGTTAATTTTTTCGGGGGATTTTCCTCCTGGACCACTTTCGAAACTTTTTAATCGAAGCTCAACCACGCCCACATTGCTTTCGTCGGGGAAATCTGACCCCTCGTCGGGGAAATCTGACCCTTCGTCCGAGGCGCCACTCCTAGACTAGCTTCGCATTGCGATCGGTTGTAACAATTGTTGCACCTATTCGCAAAGTAAATCGTGTTGGAAAGCTCACCAATAGTAGTTGATCAGTAATCGATTTTGCAATTGTTACCCGTTGCGATTGAGTGCCGCAATCTTTATTACTTCCGATTACAACAGAATCTTAATCCTATGAACAAATTATCTTTAACTGGGAGAGAAATTGGGCCTAAGTAAATTAAAATTACAACTTTTACAACATGACTGTTATAGTTAAGATTTATTGCTTTCTAGGGTTCAGTGGAACGGTATGTTAATAATATTTAAATTTAATATTAATTTTCCAATGTCTGAATTGTAATTTGTATTATATGAAAGTTATGCATTAAAAAATAATTATAGGCATATTCAGTGCAGATTCTTCAGTAGCCTAGAGGCTAGACCAGGGAACAGTGAAATTACAGGCTAGACTAACTAACTTAATGTATATTATGCCTAGGTAGACAGACTGTACAAATTGCTGGACGCACACACTAGGACTAGGCCAGACTAGGTCTCAGACTCTGAAGAGGCCTCCTGGTCTGACCTACAGTTGCTCAGGCTTAGATGGACTAGACCTATGATCGTCCATACTAATTGGACCAATCGTCCGGAAATGGACTCGATCGTCCATCACCCGGCCATAGCAGCAGCATAAAATTAAGCCTCAGCCTGCTCGCTAACATCGCATTGACCACACGGTGCATGTGTGAAGTTTTTAGGTAGACTGTATAATTATACGTACGTCACCATACAAGCCACGCCCCCCTCGGCTGATCCTGTTGTATTATAGCAACTACCATTTCACAGCCCCTATAATTGTGGACTGGACAGCGCCCTTCTTGGTATGACACAACAGGAACCTTAAGGGAAAAGTAAGTTGTAGGAATGAGTAGTTCTCATCCATCTCACCTAGGCCAAAGGCTTCAATTTGTTGTCCCTCAATCGAGGAGAAGGATCGAAGAAGAAAATACATAGTGCAATCGAAATAGTTTCACACCTGACAATTTTATAATTTTCTCACTTAAAAGTCAGTTTTATCTTGCGGATTTATCCAGATTTTCTGGCAACATGTTTTCTTGTGTATAGAATGCCTACTTTTATGGATAAAATAATGCTATTTCTTCAGTTGACAATTTTTGTTTTATATTTTTCTCCAGATATCGTCAGTATCTCTGCTGTATGAAACAGTCTTTTGAGTTTGACAGACAAGTTTGGTGGCACTGACATTATCTGAGAATGGCTCACAGAATTTTGTGTGTGTACAAGTATTCTACATTTAAATATTTAAAATATAATGTAAGAATAAAGTAGAAATTGATAAATTTAAGAACTCTTTTAGTATGAAGCCTGGGGTAGTGGAGTTGACATATGAGGGATGTTGTGGAAAAAAGGCTATGTTGAATAAAACTAAAAATTTATCAGTTTTGTTTTTAGACATTTTATACCGTAATTTTTAAATGAGGGGTCATCCATTAATATCGAACATTCAAGCTGTAGTAGAGGGTACACACCACTGGAGTCAAGATAAAGATGATTGTTAGTAATTAGCTTCCTGTATTAATGCAGACATTTTTTTAATGCAATTAACTACCAAAAAATATAAAAGATATGCTTTGTTGATCATTTCCCAAGCCTAAGAATTTTGGACACGATTAATTAGATATTTACCTGTATTTATGTTGATTTACAGTGATATTTTTTCAAATATTTTTGAACTCCAACATTTTATAGGTAATTTACTCTGCTGGCCTGTGCGATAACTTTAGCCTTTTTGCCACGACATTACCTCAGATTCACAAATCCAAGCATTGCATGATTTGAACCCATGACCCTGGAATTGGAAGTTAAGTTTATTAATTACCAGCACTATGAGTGTTTTCTAACCCATCTTGTGACCTTTATCTGATCAGGGCTGTGTTTTTTTCAGGGACACTCAAGACTTTTGGTGGAAGAAGCTAGTGAATTAATTGTGTCATCTGTCTATAACGATACAAGGACTGTAATTGGACACAAGATTACAGCAAAAAGCCAGTCAACAGACATGGTAAAAAACCCTGTCTGTTAACATGCCTCCTCACTTTTCTATTGAATCAATCTGGTTGGTGACCATTGGGGCAGTGTATGCCAAGCCTAATGCTTATTGTATGTTTTAAGAAATGAAACAAAACTGTAATTCTAATATTGGTAAACAAGACTAGTCTATGTAAAAATCAGTAACTGAAGAAAAAAAAGTAATTTTGTAGTTTTCATATGTAGTTAAAGTAAGTATAGTGCAGTCAAAATAGTTCCAGACTGACAACAAATCATTTTCTCTCCCTAAAAAATCAGTTCAGTTTTATCTTGCGGGTTTATCCAAATTTTCTGGCAACATAATTGTATATGTTTTCTTGTGTAAAATGCCAAACTACTAGTATACAATAATGTTATGGCAATTTTTGTTTTATATTTTACTCCAGATATCGTCGGTATTGTGGTTTGTTAGCTGCAGAAGTAGTCCAGCTTTTCTACATTGTGCCATCGTTTTTTGACTTGATGCAAAATAACCCTGGAGTGATGCAGCTTGTGTCAGCTGCGTCTGGTGATGGTGATCATCGAAAGTAAGGTAAAACTAGACTTCAATTTCATCAGAAATCGGTGTGATCAGACTGCATGATTGTGTATTCTGGTATCCCGCTCTCTATTCAAGCCCGTATACTCATTCCCTCACCTTTACTGCAAACCAAGCTTATTATTAAGTATCCCAGAACCAACCTTCTCGAGTCCTTTGTACATAAATTCATTAATTTATTTATTTTTATGTTATTTTTGTGTACTGTAATTCAAGCAGATATTGGCCATTGATGATGGCACTTGCAGTATCAAATGCAATTAAATACATTTTTTGTTTTATTAGTGATTTTACATCCTGGAGTTATTCTCACCTCATTGGATAAGTCAACTGTTGCCATTGTTGCTAACACCCTGCAAACATTAAACCATTGTCCCAGGCTACTGTATGTCCACCAAGTCTGCATTTACATTACGACTACTAACATCTGCTGATTTCCTTTTTTTAGTAGTTACGCCTCCAAATTGATTACTGGTTGCCCAAGAGCACCACTTTCCATATTAGTCTGTTGAAGCGTTTGATGCAATGCTACTGTATTAGCCTTTAATACCATTTAGTCTGTAATAACACTTTACTATGAAATGTTGATCCTTCAAAACAAGCTATTCTAATCCTTGAAATATATTTATGAGGATATTTGTTTGTAATTTCTCATCAGACAGTGTATTTAGAGACAAATGTGTGCAGATATCCTATATACGTATTAATAGAATAGATCTTTTCAAAACTTGGAATTGACGAATACATTCAGCATTATTATTCAAATATTTGAGAATCACATGTATAAATTCATCATGTATAACCAGGTCTGCATAACACCACATTCTCACATATTTTTCACTGTTAACATCAAGATTTAGAAGTGACTACAATTGCTAATTGTTGTATAATTCTGCCTCAGATAATTTGAATATTGACTGCATGTTTGCACAAGAGTACATCATGAGTACACCATACCATAATTAGCTGTACAAGTGATGATGCACTGTTTGTTAAACATTTCAATACACTTTAATGTGCTATCAAATATAAGTGTAAATTTTTTAATTTCTTATCAGACATTACATATTTATGGACATGGTTATCGTACATATAATAATAGATATATCATTTTTACACTTGTAATTGACCAATACAGTACATTCAGCTTTGCGTATTATGCATTACTCTGAGATCACATGTTCCTAACAATTAAATCTCAGGGTGCATCAGTTTTTCCTCAATTAGATCCTAGGGGGAGAGATTTGGGTTTGAATTGTTATGAGAATTTTACACTTGTTTCAAAGTATTTAGGAAAAATCAATATTCTTCCACCTTAGGCAAAAGAGAGGAAACCTAGTTACCCTGCTTTTGCTTTTGAGCTCCTCGGAGTCAACGGCCAACCATTAATTAGTTTAAGGAAAAGGAGTAGTTTAGTCTCATTGTTATTATGATTATTATTTTTATTTTATTTTATCCTTATTTTTTTATTGTTATTTGCATTTTCTCAGTTGGCCTATATTTTCTCTGTAAAGCGCATAGGGGCAATGTGCAATATGCGCTATATAAATATAACATTATTATTATTATTATCATGTGACCAGCATAGGATAGGGCCGTCCACTAAGCTCCACCCCTTGAATACTGTTGCTGTAGTGTGGGACCTTAAATAGTGTAAACATACTTCTTGGTTGTTTGTGGACACATGCAGGTATTCCTGGCTGTTGAATAACAACTTCTATTTGGCCAGTTGTTAGGTTTGATTACACTAGTCATGTCATCCCCAATGCCTTAAGCTCTGTTCAGATTCAAATATTCTTTGACAAAAAGAAGTATTGATGGCCATATATATTGATGCTGTGCCTATATATGGTCATGAGATGATGTCATCTGAAAGTATTGATGGCCATATATAGTGAAGCTGTGCCTATATATGGTCATGAGATGATGTCATCTGAAAGTATTGATGGCCATATATAGTGATGCTGTGCCTATATATGGTCATGAGATGATGTCATCTTACAATTTTTGTGAAATAAAGTTTGATAGTGTGGACAAGGCTTGACAATTAAAAGTGTGTTGTTATATTTGTTTTGTGTTTGTTTACTTTGTTAGATACAAGAAGCTATTCCGAGGCAAAACCTATGTCAACACCAGTATATTTCCAGTAGTTTACTTTTTGAAGGCCGTAGCAACTTTTTCTAAGTTCACAACAATTATTGGGTTAAATCTGAGGAAAATTGTGGCTAAAAAAGATCCTGTGTTTGAGTAAAAAAGTACTTCTAGGCCCTCAAAACCTTGGGTTCATCATTGCTTTACCAGAGTCATTTTGCACTGATACAGCTGGAGAACACAGGTAGGTACATATTCTCCTCTCAAAAAGTATTTTTATTTTTATAATTTAGGGTTTATCTTCTTTGTAAATACAAATAGATACTGAAGCCAATCACTTGAAATATTGGAAGATCACAAAGTAAACTTTAAATATCAACTGCCAAATCTTATGTATGAGCAATGCCTTATTTCTGAATTAGGCCTATATATTATACACATTTATTTTAAATGAAATAAGGATAAATAGTTGAAAATACAAATTATAAAGTTTGTTTAAATTAAATATAATTTATTGTTAGTCAGTTATTGAATTTTACTTATTATTTATAGTTATGTAATACTTTGATCTTACGTTTTACTCATTGACTGCATGTTAACACCAAGATTCAAAGGTTTAATATTCACTATAAGCACAAACAACCTGTGTTTTGTAGTAAAATTTTGAAATTGTATTTTAATAAATGCACTAGGCAATCGTACTATTTTTTATAAGGGAAAAATTGCTGTGTTTAGTTTCAAAGTACAACAGCATTTAATTAAGGCCTATATGTGCCTATATTTTAGGCCTAATTGCCAAACATTACTCACCCCAATAGGTTGGCAATGAAACAAGTCTACAAATAAATGTTAATGCTTCTTTTTTTTTTACAAGCTTATAGGTATCATTGATCACTTTACTTTCAACACTAGAATGACATAAAAGAAAAAAAGAGAAAGACCCAGAAAGCTGTAAAACCAGAAACTGATATTAAGCAAATAAAAAAAATGTAGAATTTGATGTCTTCCCAAATTCATATCTTGTTATATCATGTAGTATATCGAGTATTGATTTTTTGTAAATTTATATTTTTAAAATCCTGTACAGCGCCTGTGATCATTTTAATTGGATATTGTTTGTAGTAGTAGTAGTAGCCCAGGCATGCCAAATCACAGGGATCACCAGCAAAACAAGATGGCCTATGGCAATTCCCCAAGAAAGCAGAAATCTCCTGAAAATTAACCAATCTTAATACGCAAATTTATAATATATACATAATTTAGTAGTAGTAGTAGCCCAGGGGTGCCAAATCTCCAAGAGTCGCAGGGATCGCCAGCAAAACAAGATGGCCTATAGCAATTCCCCAAGAAAGCATAAATCTCCTGGAAATGAACCAATCTTGCGCAAATTTCTAATACTTACATGTTTATACTACAGTACTGTGATTATCAATGGTCTCACGCAAGTCAGCTGCTGATGAGTATCTCCATGGTATCACCATGTGCAGCTAAATAAAGTTACATGTGTTTTTAAGAAGCTCATTAACCAGATCTCCAGCAAGTGACTTCTTCCAACTTAGGACCCCTGAGTAGCTGTGTTAGTCTGAACTAAATCAGTTAAAAAATATATCAAACAGCACTTTTAATACACAAAATATAATTCATTGAACACCCAGCTTTTTCTTTATGCAATCAACTTCTTCAGGTTGCTATTTTAATATGAAAATATTTTTTTTATAGTGCATATAGTGGTCCCATGATTTCCAAGTTTAAGGATCATAATGATTTCTACTCGTATGTTAATATCAAAGGAATCGTCTTCGATGGAGATTGTGGATACTGGAAACCAAAAAGAACAATTGAGACAGGTATGTGTACAGACTCTTCCTATTCATGTGATACTGCAGTGTTTTGGGGTATAAGCCCACCTCTTTTATGTCCGCCCTTACTCTATAGGTTACATCTGATTTTATGTATTAGTGTAAACCCCCCTCCCCCAATGCCAATCAACAGTCCACGTTTTGAACAAGAAGCTCAGTTAATTTTTTACAAATCATGAGGTGTTGCTACCCTTTAAAAACTTTCCTGATACCATCTTTTGGGACTTTAGGCCTTTCTCTGGTAATTGCTCTTTAATTGGATTATAATCATAGCTTTTGTAATTTATTGCCTATGCAAGGTCAGCTATACTATACTATACCATAGGTATGCCTATGTGATTTATTGACAACTTGCTGGAAAACTAATTAACATTTTGGCTCTCTCTTTTGATATTGAGTTTGATTGTCAGTTAAGGTCAGTGCAAAGTGAGGTTCCTCAACCCATCAGAGCTATTGCTGAAACAGGTACTGTATTGTGGTAAAGGGAATGGTATCAGCATGACTCTCAGGTAAAAAATATTGCCTTTGATTTGTTCATGCAGTGTTGAAAATTCGCCTTTTAAATATCCTTTCCTATACAGATGAAAAAGTTTTTATGAATAGAGGGTTTCTCAAATACCTTTCAATATATATTGACCAGGGGTGTGACTAGAGATGACATAGGAAAGCCCAACAACACATCAAGTGGTCATTTCTAACCCTCTGGCCGATAACAATACAAAATACAATAAAATGTATAATAGGATGGTACTATGTAATTCAATTCAATTTCAATTTTATTCAAAAACCTCCAGAAAGGAGAAACACAAACAACAAGCAATAAAATTACATAGAAAACAGAGATAACGGGAAAACAAACGAACAAAACCCTCATCCAGAAAGAAATGACAACCAGAGTTAAAATGGTTTGGTGAGCATGATAATTTAGTCGAGGTTTTGTTGATTAATACATGTTTTCCTATCGATTAATGTCTTAAGACTGTCACAAATACCGTGTTTAATACAATCACTATTCTTACTTAATTGAAGTCTTCAATTTTCGTCTATAGCTATAATTAAATAGTGTCGAGAAAAGAGAGATATCCAAGTCAACCAGGCCTTTCTTTATCCTATCAATAAGCGTGTTCCTGTATACCATGTTACCGTTAGCTTCACAATTAAGTAATAGGCATAAAATTTCCTGGAGGTGGAGTCATTAGCAAATATTTGTGACAAAAGATCGAGCTGGGATGACAAAATAATATCTTTAATCTTCGGCAAGTTAACTGCATGTAACAGAGGAGTTGACCTGCAAAATTTAGGGATACCAAAAAATGCCTTTACCAACTTACTTTGAATTTTATCCATGTTGTCAACTCTATTGATATTAATACACTGGCAACCATATGTAAGAATAGGAACAACTACAGTGTTCCAAATGTGAAGTGTCACCTCAGTACAAGAGCCCTGTTTACACACGCCGATACTTTGTAATGAAAAGAAGGCTTTCTGGGAATTATGAATTCTCGCATCAGCAAGAGAATTTCCCTTTAGATTGCTGTTGAGTGTGACCCCCAGGTATGTTACAGAGTCTGTGACTTTCAAGGTATGATTATTTAAAGTCCATACCGGGGCTGTGATAAACTTTGTATGCCAAATGTTGTACAAGATGTCTTAATGGGATTGAAACGTAACCCATGAGATAGTATGTAATTGTTGGCGTAGTCAATAAGTTTTTGAAGACCAGTGGCGGTAAGACTTGTTAAAAGTAAATCGTCTGCGTAACAGAATGTATTAAACTTAAAATTTGCAACCACAATACCGCAATTAAGTTCATTTAAACCATTTACCAGATCTTTAAGAACAAGTTAAATATAAATGGAGAAGGTAGTCCTCCTTGTCTAGTACCTTTGCGGATTGCAATACTTCTACTAGTAATATTATTCCATTTAACAGTGACGTTTATATTTGTGTACTATTTATACATACAGCGCCACCAGTCAGATTTAATTGCAGAATTAAGTTTTTTAAATATTACGATATGGGGAATTGCATCAAATGCACCTTCGGCATCTAAAGAACAGGAGTAAACACTCTGGAGCCCTGATTTACACAATAATTAATAACATCACTAAAGGTGGCGGTGGCCATGCTGGTACTTCGACCACTTACAAATCCAAATTGCATTGCATCAAATTCAATATCCCTATGAAATTAGAGGAAACATATCTCGAAAATCTTAGATAAAACATTTGAGACAATAATGGGCCTATAATTGCTTGGCACCGATGGATCTAGACTTTGCTTTTTAAGAATCGGAATTAACGTACCTTCCTCAAAAAGATTTGGAACAACTCCGTATTTAATACATGTGTTAAATATCACTGACAAAATCTTGGGGAGTTTTGATTTCACTCCATGCTTAAGGTGTTGAGCAGTAATTCCGTCTGGGCCTGGAGAAGAGTTATTGTTTAAAGTATTAATATATCTAATAATGGAGTCAGTGTTAAAATAGTTTGAATTTAAAATTAAATCTTTCATGTTATTCATTTTGGTAGTGACCTCCTTCTGAGCATCAATAATTGTTTGGGAGTACTCATCTTTATCAAATTTGGACCCCCCCCCCACATTAGCCCCTTCCCCATTTCCAGACTAGATACACCACTGACTGTAGGAGATTTTTACCGATATTAGATAGAATATTTAATAACAACAACAGTATTTTAATTGATTAGATGAATAACCGATATGTCTTTATTAACATGTTATAGTATGCAATAATCTATTTTTCTGCTCTTCCAGCAAAAAACACAACCATCAACTTCAGAAGTTTTACACCAGAAGCAGAAAAATTCTGTTGCAGTGAAATCTATGGCGAGAAGCAGGGGTTCGCTGGTTTCATATGGACCAATTAAAAGCCAGCAAGCCAAGCAGAGTACCCAGTTCACATGTCAGGATGAATGAGTCTTATTTCAATAGCGCCCTCTATGACAGTGTCTGGAGTGCAGTTGAAACATTGAATAGTGAAAGTAAAGAGGTAATAGAGCATCTGTTTTTCTATTTATATAAATTTGATTTATTTTGATGGACAAATTAAAAAGCATCACAAAAAATAGCAGTCAAAATAAGAAAAGAAACAAACAATATATTTGAATGGCATAGTAATTACTACTATACATGCTTCAACCTCAATTCTAATTGTGAATATATCAGTACTAAATGAACACAGATAAACTAAGTATAAGGTTGTTTACAGTGAGGTAGTACTTAGATGTAGGATAGCAGGGGTCCTAAGTCTCCTGGAAATCACGGGAGTTTGAATTCCAGGATCAGCCACTGTAGATCTCCCGGAAATTAATTCTTCCATCTTTGAGGAGCCAAGCGATCAGACTCATACTAAAACCCACCGCTGGCCGGGTTTGAACCACGGTCTTCAGCACAAGAAGCAGGAACAATACCTCTGAGTCAGCTGCTCAGCCCATGGGTCTTAATAGTTTGAATATCAATGGAATCAACATTGTTCTTGTAAACTTCTCATCATCTTTATCAATAGTGAAGACGTTAGTATATATTTTTATTTTGCGCAATACCTTTGATAACAAAAAATAGGAAAACCAAATGGGGTTCAACATACATTAAATACTGCAACTCAGTTGATAGAGCATCTACACAGTTATCACATGAGGCTAGTCGAGTGGCCGAGCGGTAAGGCAGAAGAAAAAAATTGCCTAAAATTTTGCTACTACAAAATTAATAGAAACAATAATATAATGAATGGCATCATACTCAAAAGTGATGTGCAATGGGTAAATGATAAATTGTGTTGTGCGTAGGGTACTTTAGCAGGCGTGTGTATTTTATTTTATTTTATTAATTGTTTTAGGCCCAAAGCCAAGGATCTGCCAAACAGCAAACATAATCCTTGGTGTGTATCACATAGAAGAAATTCAAATCGAAATCATTCCATCACTTTTCTAAGTAACATATCCCTTTTACCAGACAAATATAAACACAAGATCCTCTAAGTAAACCAAGTCTCATTATGAGACTTAGGGATTTGAGTTGTTTTGGTCATGAGAAAAAGTCCTGTTTTTGTAACAGGAATCAAACCCTGGGATTGGAAGGTAAGGTTCCCTCCACCAAGCTATTCAACTCCATTCAATCATATTAATGGTATATGATAATAATTGTAGAGCTTGTTTTGGTGCCATCTGCTGTAAACAATTTCAAGTTGCTAAGATTTGATTTTTAGCATAGATTTCTTTGTGAGGTTTTTATTTTTTTTTTTGGCAACTAGAAAAAAAAAATTAATTAGATATAAAGAAGGCAAATTCCAGGCCTGATTTCTAACCTGCAGTTAATTTACAGACACTATGCCCTATCATAACCATTATTCAAGTTACTAATTTTAATTCTTCATATGTTATTGCAATCTTGTATACATAATTGAAGTTTAACAATAACCAATCAATAAAAATCAACACAAAGAGACACAGAAAGAATGATAGCAATATATGTGGCAAAGACAAGCCAAACCAGTCACTTGTCGCAAAAATCGATTTTGAGTTATTAATACAGTGTTAGAGAGTAAAATAATAGCTATAAAATGGTAAAAAAATCATTCAAATCAGACATTTCCTTATGAAGTTAAAAGCGTTTAATCACACAGCTGTTTAAAGAACAATATATGAGAAATCGGCCTTCAAAGTTTATGATTTCAGGCATTTCTCATGCAGAAACTATCTTTAAATCCTTAAAAAGTGTTGTTTTAACATTGAAAATGGGGAAAATAACAGCATAGAATGACGTATAGATATATAAAGGTTAGTTTAGTGCAATAAAATAGATTTTTTAAAATTTGACATTCCAGCATGTTTTGGCCATTTTCTCTGTAACACGATTTGCGACGAGTGACTGGTTTGGCTTGTCTTTGCCACATATTCAGAATAAAAAAGTTATTTAATTGTTACATAATACATATCATATTCATTTTAATTATTTACTTTGTTGAATAGTGGTTTGGTAGACAAGGCCTGTAGCCATTGTGTGATGACAGGATGTGTGGCCTGTAGATCTGAAGATTCTCTCCACAGCCATGTAATGCACAGTGAGGTATGGTACAGATGTGTATAAGAGACAGCCACAATACCGCAATTAAGTTCATTTAA
>NW_022729659.1:0-2669 GCF_011630105.1 Anneissia japonica | reverse complement strand
AATTTATAGCAACAATTTGCAGTGCAATGCCTGTCTCTTATACACATCTAGATGTGTATAAGAGACAGGTTTAGGCCTAAACTCTTCTCTGCAGAATGTGCTTTATTTGCGCTATTGTAACTTGCATTCCATGCCTCCAGGTAAATCACAAGGAGAGCCCAGATAGAATTGAGCAAGGGACGGAAAGGTGTTGACAGATCAGCACACCACAGAGCTAAATTACCCCCCATGCTCTCTTCACTTTAGAGACCAGACTACTATTGCTAATGATCATCATGGTAGACCTAAATATTGATAATTAAATATTACAATTATAATAGTGAAAATAAAATCCTTATTTGCAAATTAATATATAATATATAAATGTGTATATTTTTAATACAATATTAATTACTATTGAATTAATGTTTCCACAGTAATGTTGCTACCATTTACCTGTTTCTGTTCCAAGAGCCATAAGATGTCAAATTTGCTCTGTATTGTTGAGTGCAGTTAAAGTTGATCAAGATGCTAGAAAGGTAGGAGATACCACTATTTAACTCAACAATCAATCAGTTGTGGTCAAGTTATTAACTTTATCATTTTATATCAAACATAATTAATCAGTATTTGGTAATAATTATCATTTCATTTAGTAAAATTGTTAAATTGTATTCCTTCCCAAGTTGTTTGTTTGCTCCACAATTTCAACGTCACCTTGTGACAGTATTTAGCACATATGAATGTTCACATATTCAGCAGGAAAGCATCATTATTGTAAACATCTTGAGGTCCATGTTTTATGATTGACTGAGATGCATCCGATTAGTAGCTTCATGTATCATGCATCTGGCAACTGACCAGTAGCCTCATGTATCATGCAACTGAGCAGTAGCCTCATGTATCATGCAACTGACCAGTAGCCTCATATCATGCATCTGGCAACTGACCAGTAGCCTCATGTATCATGATGCAACCGACCATGCAGATGCAAATATGGTTGAGTCACATAGACCTGAGAATTGACTGTTCTATTATTTTTGAGGGGTATTCTAGCTTAAATACCGTCACTAGTTTTGTTGAGGTATAGACTGCTGGTTTGTGAAGTCTACACTTTTTCTTTATACTTCGTCTAGCATGATGGTCTTTAGGACAGACTCTACCTGTGTCTTTACTACACCGTAACTGACATAATAAAAAAAAATGCATGCCAGTTAACAACAGCATGTCTTAAAACCATTGTAGTACTGTGTACTTCAGTAAAAATCCTACTGTGGCAAAAATAGCCATAATAAATACCCAGAACAGCAGCACAAATCATTCTCAGAATGTTTGACCTTTCACTACTATGAAAATGGTATTACAACTATTATCGAGCAAACATTGCGACAGTCTGTCAACGAATCTATTTCCGCTCTCTGACTGCTGATTGTCTGTGGCAGTTTGAGAAGGATAAGATTAAAAAAAACATTTATTTGACGCACCTCCTCACGCTGGCCGATGACTATCAGTGCAGTGTGTGCCACCTTAATGTATTTCTGTATGGTGTAAAAAATTAAACAAAACTGTAAATTGTAGATTTATCCAGATTTTCTGGCAACTTCTTAAAGTAGAACCCCTGTCAAGGGGACACCTTCGGGACCAGAAAAAGTGTCCCCTTAATAGGGGTGTCCCCTTAATGTTGGTATCACTTCAGGAGACACAAACCAAAATCCAAAATTGTCCCCTTAATAGGAGTTTTTGGCATGTTTTCATACAACCATGACATATATTCTGTATAATTTTATTTTCATTGACATAAGGAATCAGCTAAGTGGAATTAGAACTAATTTATAGCAACAATTTGCAGTGCAATGCACATACAATTAATTTTATAATATGAAATCAGCACAAATATTAAAACAATAGTTTTATATGTTGTTTGGTGCAGCGGGAACAGTATGGTTTTATGTAAATGTAGCCTTGGGATTTTTTAACAGTGATGATAAATTATGTCAAGTTACATATAATTTGTTTAACAAATAATATGTAATCCACCTAATTTTTAGGTTTTCTTTATCTTTAATGGAAAGGCATAGACTTATTTTCCACTATGTGTCTACCTGTGTTGTTGTTATGTGAAATCCTGAAAACATAGCAGAGATTCACTGAAAAATTGTCAAAAGTAGAAAGATTGATTGTTATTTACATGTCGGTTCACCATAAGTAAGAAGGTCGTCCATTCTTGTACCTGTATATTTTTCTTCTAAGAATTACTATGAAGAAGACAGTTGAGACAGATTTTATGCCACCAAAATCCTCCTCATAGCCCTCAGCTAGGCAGAAGCCCCAGGGGGTCAGACACAGGATTAGCAGTAGAGCCACAAACACACCCGGTAAGTTGATAGTAATCCACAAATTGCACTACTTGCACAGCCCACTGTGGTTGCAATGTGGCTTTACACACTACCACTGACTTGGTTCACTTAATAGTACTCCCAGCACTTAGAGAAGTGTTTTAAGATGATTTCACACACAGCCACCTGCTGTAGATAAAGAACCTTTTGATTTTAATCACAGGCAGTGGCGTATGTATCTAGGGGTGTGCGGAGAAGGGTGTCACCCTATTAAAAATGTTTGAAGCAAAAAAAGTCAAGCTCAAGGTATATAAAGATCACCTCATGTCTCCTAATTATTGTGAATTAGCACCT